>NC_140776.1:70130052-70357552 GCF_044657685.1 Stegodyphus dumicola
GTTAAATAGCAGATATTTGCGGTAATTGGGAGACGAGATAATTAATTATTGCTGCTAATTAAAAAATTAAAGAACAAAAGGCCTACCTTGGCCGTTATGTTTCTTCTGTTTTCATCTGTTGCTTGCACTGCAGGTAATCCAATGTAATCCGATTGAGAAAAACACAGAAATTATAGGTAAACACACTCACACTGCACTGTATAATATCGCAAAAATTGAAGAATTTCTTAAGTCCCGAAAATTGCTGAAGAAATTAGTAAATTCAGAAGTTATTGACGGATTTTCTCCAAATTTTGAAACTTCCACTTCCTGGGGCTTGAGTTGAAGAATGTCGTTTATTCCAGAATGCTACGACAATTAGGGGCTTAATTAGCAGACTGATTAGTATTACTCCAGTACCTCTTGTTTACCTTTGTAGACTGGTTTCAATTCGAGGACGACGGGGGGTAGATGACATCCGGTTGACCGTCGGAGTGGGAAAAGGTCAGAGTTCACCAAATTAAAACGTGGTAAATCATATAAAAATTAATTTCGCGACTTCTAATTATCTCACTGCTATGAAATTACCCTCAAAATACTCGTGAAGATGTGGAGCGTCTAGCAGTATGAAAATCCAGGCTCATCGATGAAAGGTGATTGCTGGGCGGGCGATCAAATACGCGTTGTAAGGCTTACTTGGGTATTCGAAGCGTAGATGAAGCAATTAATCTGTAATTAATTAAACGGTGGACCAATCTTGAAAATTTTGCATCGATGTGCTCCTTAAGATGTTGGCTATCCACTGCAGGTGATTTTAGCTAGATGCGCTGCGTATTTCCGCGAATGCTGGGGTAGAAAACGGAGCAACAAAGGAACGACCTTCACACACGCCGTCAACCTCACAACCTTTTTTTTTTTTTTTTTAAAGTCTGTATACTATTTGTCACTTAAGGATGACCAGTAAATTTAATGTAGTTAAATAGCAGATATTTGCGGTAATTGGGAGACGAGATAATTAATTATTGCTGCTAATTAAAAAATTAAAGAACAAAAGGCCTACCTTGGCCGTTATGTTTCTTCTGTTTTCATCTGTTGCTTGCACTGCAGGTAATCCAATGTAATCCGATTGAGAAAAACACAGAAATTATAGGTAAACACACTCACACTGCACTGTATAATATCGCAAAAATTGAAGAATTTCTTAAGTCCCGAAAATTGCTGAAGAAATTAGTAAATTCAGAAGTTATTGACGGATTTTCTCCAAATTTTGAAACTTCCACTTCCTGGGGCTTGAGTTGAAGAATGTCGTTTATTCCAGAATGCTACGCCAATTAGGGGCTTAATTAGCAGGCTGATTAGTATTACTCCAGTACCTCTTGTTTACCTTTGTAGACTGGTTTCAATTCGAGGACGACGGGGGGTAGATGACATCCGGTTGACCGTCGGAGTGGGAAAAGGTCAGAGTTCACCAAATTAAAACGTGGTAAATCATATAAAAATTAATTTCGCGACTTCTAATTATCTCACTGCTATGAAATTACCCTCAAAATACTCGTGAAGATGTGGAGCGTCTAGCAGTATGAAAATCCAGGCTCATCGATGAAAGGTGATTGCTGGGCGGGCGATCAAATACGCGTTGTAAGGCTTACTTGGGTATTCGAAGCGTAGATGAAGCAATTAATCTGTAATTAATTAAACGGTGGACCAATCTTGAAAATTTTGCATCGATGTGCTCCTTAAGATGTTGGCTATCCACTGCAGGTGATTTTAGCTAGATGCGCTGCGTATTTCCGCGAATGCTGGGGTAGAAAACGGAGCAACAAAGGAACGACCTTCACACACGCCGTCAACCTCACAACCTTTTTTTTTTTTTTTTTTAAAGTCTGTATACTATTTGTCACTTAAGGACGACCAGTAAATTTAATGTAGTTAAATAGCAGATATTTGCGGTAATTGGGAGACGAGATAATTAATTATTGCTGCTAATTAAAAAATTAAAGAACAAAAGGCCTACCTTGGCCGTTATGTTTCTTCTGTTTTCATCTGTTGCTTGCACTGCAGGTAATCCAATGTAATCCGATTGAGAAAAACACAGAAATTATAGGTAAACACACTCACACTGCACTGTATAATATCGCAAAAATTGAAGAATTTCTTAAGTCCCGAAAATTGCTGAAGAAATTAGTAAATTCAGAAGTTATTGACGGATTTTCTCCAAATTTTGAAACTTCCACTTCCTGGGGCTTGAGTTGAAGAATGTCGTTTATTCCAGAATGCTACGCCAATTAGGGGCTTAATTAGCAGGCTGATTAGTATTACTCCAGTACCTCTTGTTTACCTTTGTAGACTGGTTTCAATTCGAGGACGACGGGGGGTAGATGACATCCGGTTGACCGTCGGAGTGGGAAAAGGTCAGAGTTCACCAAATTAAAACGTGGTAAATCATATAAAAATTAATTTCGCGACTTCTAATTATCTCACTGCTATGAAATTACCCTCAAAATACTCGTGAAGATGTGGAGCGTCTAGCAGTATGAAAATCCAGGCTCATCGATGAAAGGTGACTGCTGGGCGGGCGATCAAATACGCGTTGTAAGGCTTCCTTGGGTATTCGAAGCGTAGATGAAGCAATTAATCTGTAATTAATTAAACGGTGGACCAATCTTGAAAATTTTGCATCGATGTGCTCCTTAAGATGTTGGCTATCCACTGCAGGTGATTTTAGCTAGATGCGCTGCGTATTTCCGCGAATGCTGGGGTAGAAAACGGAGCAACAAAGGAACGACCTTCACACACGTCAACCTCACAACCTTTTTTTTTTTTTCTTTTTTTTTTTTAAGTCTGTATACTATTTGTCACTTAAGGATGACCAGTAAATTTAATGTAGTTAAATAGCAGATATTTGCGGTAATTGGGAGACGAGATAATTAATTATTGCTGCTAATTAAAAAATTAAAGAACAAAAGGCCTACCTTGGCCGTTATGTTTCTTCTGTTTTCATCTGTTGCTTGCACTGTAGGTAATCCAATGTAATCCGATTGAGAAAAACACAGAAATTATAGGTAAACACACTCACACTGCACTGTATAATATCGCAAAAATTGAAGAATTTCTTAAGTCCCGAAAATTGCTGAAGAAATTAGTAAATTCAGAAGTTATTGACGGATTTTCTCCAAATTTTGAAACTTCCACTTCCTGGGGCTTGAGTTGAAGAATGTCGTTTATTCCAGAATGCTACGCCAATTAGGGGCTTAATTAGCAGGCTGATTAGTATTACTCCAGTACCTCTTGTTTACCTTTGTAGACTGGTTTCAATTCGAGGACGACGGGGGGTAGATGACATCCGGTTGACCGTCGGAGTAGGAAAAGGTCAGAGTTCACGAAATTAAAACGTGGTAAATCATATAAAAATTAATTTCGCGACTTCTAATTATCTCACTGCTATGAAATTACCCTCAAAATACTCGTGAAGATGTGGAGCGTCTAGCAGTACGAAAATCCAGGCTCATCGATGAAAGGTGACGGCTGGGCGGGCGATCAAATACGCGTTGTAAGGCTTCCTTGGGTATTCGAAGCGTAGATGAAGCAATTAATCTGTAATTAATTAAACGGTGGACCAATCTTGAAAATTTTGCATCGATGTGCTCCTTAAGATGTTGGCTATCCACTGCAGGTGATTTTAGCTAGATGCGCTGCGTATTTCCGCGAATGCTGGGGTAGAAAACGGAGCAACAAAGGAACGACCTTCACACACGTCAACCTCACAACCTTTTTTTTTTTTTTCTTTTTTTTTTTTAAGTCTGTATACTATTTGTCACTTAAGGATGACCAGTAAATTTAATGTAGTTAAATAGCAGATATTTGCGGTAATTGGGAGACGAGATAATTAATTATTGCTGCTAATTAAAAAATTAAAGAACAAAAGGCCTACCTTGGCCGTTATGTTTCTTCTGTTTTCATCTGTTGCTTGCACTGTAGGTAATCCAATGTAATCCGATTGAGAAAAACACAGAAATTATAGGTAAACACACTCACACTGCACTGTATAATATCGCAAAAATTGAAGAATTTCTTAAGTCCCGAAAATTGCTGAAGAAATTAGTAAATTCAGAAGTTATTGACGGATTTTCTCCAAATTTTGAAACTTCCACTTCCTGGGGCTTGAGTTGAAGAATGTCGTTTATTCCAGAATGCTACGCCAATTAGGGGCTTAATTAGCAGGCTGATTAGTATTACTCCAGTACCTCTTGTTTACCTTTGTAGACTGGTTTCAATTCGAGGACGACGGGGGGTAGATGACATCCGGTTGACCGTCGGAGT
Organism: Stegodyphus dumicola; assembly: GCF_044657685.1. Classification (NCBI taxonomy): domain Eukaryota; kingdom Metazoa; phylum Arthropoda; class Arachnida; order Araneae; family Eresidae; genus Stegodyphus; species Stegodyphus dumicola. The sequence continues at coordinate 70,134,352 of NC_140776.1, forward strand.
AGGAAAAGGTCAGAGTTCACGAAATTAAAACGTGGTAAATCATATAAAAATTAATTTCGCGACTTCTAATTATCTCACTGCTATGAAATTACCCTCAAAATACTCGTGAAGATGTGGAGCGTCTAGCAGTACGAAAATCCAGGCTCATCGATGAAAGGTGACGGCTGGGCAGGCGATCAAATACGCGTTGTAAGGCTTACTTGGGTATTCGAAGCGTAGATGAAGCAATTAATCTGTAATTAATTAAACGTTGGACCAATCTTGAAAATTTTGCATCGATGTGCTCCTTAAGATGTTGGCTATCCACTGCAGGTGATTTTAGATAGATGCGCTGCGTATTTTGGCGAATGCTGGGGTAGAAAACGGAGCAACAAAGGAACGACCTTCACACACGCCGTCAACCTCACAACCTTTTTCTTTTTTTTTTTTAAAGTCTGTATACTATTTGTCACTTAAGGATGACCAGTAAATTTAATGTAGTTAAATAGCAGATATTTGCGGTAATTGGGAGACGAGATAATTAATTATTGCTGCTAATTAAAAAATTAAAGAACAAAAGGCCTACCTTGGCCGTTATGTTTCTTCTGTTTTCATCTGTTGCTTGTACTGCAGGTAATGCAATGTAATCCGATTGAGAAAAACACAGAAATTATAGGTAAACACACTCACACTGCACTGTATAATATCGCAAAAATTGAAGAATTTCTTAAGTCCCGAAAATTGCTGAAGAAATTAGTAAATTCAGAAGTTATTGACGGATTTTCTCCAAATTTTGAAACTTCCACTTCCTGGGGCTTGAGTTGAAGAATGTCGTTTATTCCAGAATGCTACGCCAATTTGGGGCTTAATTAGCAAGCTGATTAGTATTACTCCAGTACCTCTTGTTTACCTTTGTAGACTGGTTTCAATTCGAGGACGACGGGGGGTAGATGACATCCGGTTGACCGTCGGAGTGGGAAAAGGTCAGAGTTCACCAAATTAAAACGTGGTAAATCATATAAAAATTAATTTCGCGACTTCTAATTATCTCACTGCTATGAAATTACCCTCAAAATACTCGTGAAGATGTGGAGCGTCTAGCAGTATGAAAATCCAGGCTCATCGATGAAAGGTGACTGCTGGGCGGGCGATCAAATACGCGTTGTAAGGCTTCCTTGGGTATTCGAAGCGTAGATGAAGCAATTAATCTGTAATTAATTAAACGGTGGACCAATCTTGAAAATTTTGCATCGATGTGCTCCTTAAGATGTTGGCTATCCACTGCAGGTGATTTTAGCTAGATGCGCTACGTATTTTGGCGAATGCTGGGGTAGAAAACGGAGCAACAAAGGAACGACCTTCACACACGCCGTCAACCTCACAACCTTTTTTTTTTTTTTTTTCTTTTTTTTTTAAGTCTGTATACTATTTGTCACTTAAGGATGACCAGTAAATTTAATGTAGTTAAATAGCAGATATTTGCGGTAATTGGGAGACGAGATAATTAATTATTGCTGCTAATTAAAAAATTAAAGAACAAAAGGCCTACCTTGGCCGTTATGTTTCTTCTGTTTTCATCTGTTGCTTGCACTGTAGGTAATCCAATGTAATCCGATTGAGAAAAACACAGAAATTATAGGTAAACACACTCACACTGCACTGTATAATATCGCAAAAATTGAAGAATTTCTTAAGTCCCGAAAATTGCTGAAGAAATTAGTAAATTCAGAAGTTATTGACGGATTTTCTCCAAATTTTGAAACTTCCACTTCCTGGGGCTTGAGTTGAAGAATGTCGTTTATTCCAGAATGCTACGCCAATTAGGGGCTTAATTAGCAGGCTGATTAGTATTACTCCAGTACCTCTTGTTTACCTTTGTAGACTGGTTTCAATTCGAGGACGACGGGGGGTAGATGACATCCGGTTGACCGTCGGAGTGGGAAAAGGTCAGAGTTCACCAAATTAAAACGTGGTAAATCATATAAAAATTAATTTCGCGACTTCTAATTATCTCACTGCTATGAAATTACCCTCAAAATACTCGTGAAGATGTGGAGCGTCTAGCAGTATGAAAATCCAGGCTCATCGATGAAAGGTGATTGCTGGGCGGGCGATCAAATACGCGTTGTAAGGCTTACTTGGGTATTCGAAGCGTAGATGAAGCAATTAATCTGTAATTAATTAAACGGTGGACCAATCTTGAAAATTTTGCATCGATGTGCTCCTTAAGATGTTGGCTATCCACTGCAGGTGATTTTAGCTAGATGCGCTGCGTATTTCCGCGAATGCTGGGGTAGAAAACGGAGCAACAAAGGAACGACCTTCACACACGCCGTCAACCTCACAACCTTTTTTTTTTTTTTTTTTCTTTTTTTTTTAAGTCTGTATACTATTTGTCACTTAAGGACGACCAGTAAATTTAATGTAGTTAAATAGCAGATATTTGCGGTAATTGGGAGACGAGATAATTAATTATTGCTGCTAATTAAAAAATTAAAGAACAAAAGGCCTACCTTGGCCGTTATGTTTCTTCTGTTTTCATCTGTTGCTTGCACTGCAGGTAATCCAATGTAATCCGATTGAGAAAAACACAGAAATTATAGGTAAACACACTCACACTGCACTGTATAATATCGCAAAAATTGAAGAATTTCTTAAGTCCCGAAAATTGCTGAAGAAATTAGTAAATTCAGAAGTTATTGACGGATTTTCTCCAAATTTTGAAACTTCCACTTCCTGGGGCTTGAGTTGAAGAATGTCGTTTATTCCAGAATGCTACGCCAATTAGGGGCTTAATTAGCAGGCTGATTAGTATTACTCCAGTACCTCTTGTTTACCTTTGTAGACTGGTTTCAATTCGAGGACGACGGGGGGTAGATGACATCCGGTTGACCGTCGGAGTGGGAAAAGGTCAGAGTTCACCAAATTAAAACGTGGTAAATCATATAAAAATTAATTTCGCGACTTCTAATTATCTCACTGCTATGAAATTACCCTCAAAATACTCGTGAAGATGTGGAGCGTCTAGCAGTATGAAAATCCAGGCTCATCGATGAAAGGTGACTGCTGGGCGGGCGATCAAATACGCGTTGTAAGGCTTCCTTGGGTATTCGAAGCGTAGATGAAGCAATTAATCTGTAATTAATTAAACGGTGGACCAATCTTGAAAATTTTGCATCGATGTGCTCCTTAAGATGTTGGCTATCCACTGCAGGTGATTTTAGCTAGATGCGCTGCGTATTTCCGCGAATGCTGGGGTAGAAAACGGAGCAACAAAGGAACGACCTTCACACACGTCAACCTCACAACCTTTTTTTTTTTTTCTTTTTTTTTTTTAAGTCTGTATACTATTTGTCACTTAAGGATGACCAGTAAATTTAATGTAGTTAAATAGCAGATATTTGCGGTAATTGGGAGACGAGATAATTAATTATTGCTGCTAATTAAAAAATTAAAGAACAAAAGGCCTACCTTGGCCGTTATGTTTCTTCTGTTTTCATCTGTTGCTTGCACTGTAGGTAATCCAATGTAATCCGATTGAGAAAAACACAGAAATTATAGGTAAACACACTCACACTGCACTGTATAATATCGCAAAAATTGAAGAATTTCTTAAGTCCCGAAAATTGCTGAAGAAATTAGTAAATTCAGAAGTTATTGACGGATTTTCTCCAAATTTTGAAACTTCCACTTCCTGGGGCTTGAGTTGAAGAATGTCGTTTATTCCAGAATGCTACGCCAATTAGGGGCTTAATTAGCAGGCTGATTAGTATTACTCCAGTACCTCTTGTTTACCTTTGTAGACTGGTTTCAATTCGAGGACGACGGGGGGTAGATGACATCCGGTTGACCGTCGGAGTAGGAAAAGGTCAGAGTTCACGAAATTAAAACGTGGTAAATCATATAAAAATTAATTTCGCGACTTCTAATTATCTCACTGCTATGAAATTACCCTCAAAATACTCGTGAAGATGTGGAGCGTCTAGCAGTACGAAAATCCAGGCTCATCGATGAAAGGTGACGGCTGGGCAGGCGATCAAATACGCGTTGTAAGGCTTACTTGGGTATTCGAAGCGTAGATGAAGCAATTAATCTGTAATTAATTAAACGTTGGACCAATCTTGAAAATTTTGCATCGATGTGCTCCTTAAGATGTTGGCTATCCACTGCAGGTGATTTTAGATAGATGCGCTGCGTATTTTGGCGAATGCTGGGGTAGAAAACGGAGCAACAAAGGAACGACCTTCACACACGCCGTCAACCTCACAACCTTTTTCTTTTTTTTTTTTAAAGTCTGTATACTATTTGTCACTTAAGGATGACCAGTAAATTTAATGTAGTTAAATAGCAGATATTTGCGGTAATTGGGAGACGAGATAATTAATTATTGCTGCTAATTAAAAAATTAAAGAACAAAAGGCCTACCTTGGCCGTTATGTTTCTTCTGTTTTCATCTGTTGCTTGTACTGCAGGTAATGCAATGTAATCCGATTGAGAAAAACACAGAAATTATAGGTAAACACACTCACACTGCACTGTATAATATCGCAAAAATTGAAGAATTTCTTAAGTCCCGAAAATTGCTGAAGAAATTAGTAAATTCAGAAGTTATTGACGGATTTTCTCCAAATTTTGAAACTTCCACTTCCTGGGGCTTGAGTTGAAGAATGTCGTTTATTCCAGAATGCTACGCCAATTTGGGGCTTAATTAGCAAGCTGATTAGTATTACTCCAGTACCTCTTGTTTACCTTTGTAGACTGGTTTCAATTCGAGGACGACGGGGGGTAGATGACATCCGGTTGACCGTCGGAGTGGGAAAAGGTCAGAGTTCACCAAATTAAAACGTGGTAAATCATATAAAAATTAATTTCGCGACTTCTAATTATCTCACTGCTATGAAATTACCCTCAAAATACTCGTGAAGATGTGGAGCGTCTAGCAGTATGAAAATCCAGGCTCATCGATGAAAGGTGACTGCTGGGCGGGCGATCAAATACGCGTTGTAAGGCTTCCTTGGGTATTCGAAGCGTAGATGAAGCAATTAATCTGTAATTAATTAAACGGTGGACCAATCTTGAAAATTTTGCATCGATGTGCTCCTTAAGATGTTGGCTATCCACTGCAGGTGATTTTAGCTAGATGCGCTACGTATTTTGGCGAATGCTGGGGTAGAAAACGGAGCAACAAAGGAACGACCTTCACACACGCCGTCAACCTCACAACATTTTTTTTTTTTTTTAAGTCTGTATACTATTTGTCACTTAAGGATAACCAGTAAATTTAATGTAGTTAAATAGCAGATATTTGCGGTAATTGGGAGACGAGATAATTAATTATTGCTGCTAATTAAAAAATTAAAGAACAAAAGGCCTACCTTGTCCGTTATGTTTCTTCTGTTTTCATCTGTTGCTTGCACTGCAGGTAATCCAATGTAATCCGATTGAGAAAAACACAGAAATTATAGGTAAACACACTAACACTGCACTGTATAATATCGCAAAAATTGAAGAATTTCTTAAGTCCCGAAAATTGCTGAAGAAATTAGTAAATTCAGAAGTTATTCACGGATTTTCTCCAAATTTTGAAACTTCCACTTCCTGGGGCTTGAGTTGAAGAATGTCGTTTATTCCAGAATGCTACGCCAATTAGGGGCTTAATTAGCAGGCTGATTAGTATTACTCCAGTACCTCTTGTTTACCTTTGTAGACTGGTTTCAATTCGAGGACGACGGGGGGTAGATGACATCCGGTTGACCGTCGGAGTGGGAAAAGGTCAGAGTTCACCAAATTAAAACGTGGTAAATCATATAAAAATTAATTTCGCGACTTCTAATTATCTCACTGCTATGAAATTACCCTCAAAATACTCGTGAAGATGTGGAGCGTCTAGCAGTATGAAAATCCAGGCTCATCGATGAAAGGTGACTGCTGGGCGGGCGATCAAATACGCGTTGTAAGGCTTACTTGGGTATTCGAAGCGTAGATGAAGCAATTAATCTGTAATTAATTAAACGGTGGACCAATCTTGAAAATTTTGCATCGATGTGCTCCTTAAGATGTTGGCTATTCACTGCAGGTGATTTTAGCTAGATGCGCTGCGTATTTCCGCGAATGCTGGGGTAGAAAACGGAGCAACAAAGGAACGACCTTCACACACGCCGTCAACCTCACAACCTTTTTTTTTTTTTTTTCTTTTTTTTTTAAGTCTGTATACTATTTGTCACTTAAGGATGACCAGTAAATTTAATGTAGTTAAATAGCAGATATTTGCGGTAATTGGGAGACGAGATAATTAATTATTGCTGCTAATTAAAAAATTAAAGAACAAAAGGCCTACCTTGGCCGTTATGTTTCTTCTGTTTTCATCTGTTGCTTGCACTGTAGGTAATCCAATGTAATCCGATTGAGAAAAACACAGAAATTATAGGTAAACACACTCACACTGCACTGTATAATATCGCAAAAATTGAAGAATTTCTTAAGTCCCGAAAATTGCTGAAGAAATTAGTAAATTCAGAAGTTATTGACGGATTTTCTCCAAATTTTGAAACTTCCACTTCCTGGGGCTTGAGTTGAAGAATGTCGTTTATTCCAGAATGCTACGCCAATTAGGGGCTTAATTAGCAGGCTGATTAGTATTACTCCAGTACCTCTTGTTTACCTTTGTAGACTGGTTTCAATTCGAGGACGACGGGGGGTAGATGACATCCGGTTGACCGTCGGAGTGGGAAAAGGTCAGAGTTCACCAAATTAAAACGTGGTAAATCATATAAAAATTAATTTCGCGACTTCTAATTATCTCACTGCTATGAAATTACCCTCAAAATACTCGTGAAGATGTGGAGCGTCTAGCAGTATGAAAATCCAGGCTCATCGATGAAATGTGACTGCTGGGCGGGCGATCAAATACGCGTTGTAAGGCTTACTTGGGTATTCGAAGCGTAGATGAAGCAATTAATCTGTAATTAATTAAACGGTGGACCAATCTTGAAAATTTTGCATCGATGTGCTCCTTAAGATGTTGGCTATCCACTGCAGGTGATTTTAGCTAGATGCGCTGCGTATTTTGGCGAATGCTGGGGTAGAAAACGGAGCAACAAAGGAACGACCTTCACACACGCCGTCAACCTAACAACCTTTTTTTTTTTTTTTTTTTTTTTTTTTTTTTTTTTTTTTTTTTAAAGTCTATACTATTTGTCACTTAAGGACGACCAGTAAATTTAATGTAGTTAAATAGCAGATATTTGCGGTAATTGGGAGACGAGATAATTAATTATTGCTGCTAATTAAAAAATTAAAGAACAAAAGGCCTACCTTGGCCGTTATGTTTCTTCTGTTTTCATCTGTTGCTTGCACTGCAGGTAATCCAATGTAATCCGATTGAGAAAAACACAGAAATTATAGGTAAACACACTCACACTGCACTGTATAATATCGCAAAAATTGAAGAATTTCTTAAGTCCCGAAAATTGCTGAAGAAATTAGTAAATTCAGAAGTTATTGACGGATTTTCTCCAAATTTTGAAACTTCCACTTCCTGGGGCTTGAGTTGAAGAATGTCGTTTATTCCAGAATGCTACGCCAATTTGGGGCTTAATTAGCAAGCTGATTAGTATTACTCCAGTACCTCTTGTTTACCTTTGTAGACTGGTTTCAATTCGAGGACGACGGGGGGTAGATGACATCCGGTTGACCGTCGGAGTGGGAAAAGGTCAGAGTTCACCAAATTAAAACGTGGTAAATCATATAAAAATTAATTTCGCGACTTCTAATTATCTCACTGCTATGAAATTACCCTCAAAATACTCGTGAAGATGTGGAGCGTCTAGCAGTATGAAAATCCAGGCTCATCGATGAAAGGTGACTGCTGGGCGGGCGATCAAATACGCGTTGTAAGGCTTCCTTGGGTATTCGAAGCGTAGATGAAGCAATTAATCTGTAATTAATTAAACGGTGGACCAATCTTGAAAATTTTGCATCGATGTGCTCCTTAAGATGTTGGCTATCCACTGCAGGTGATTTTAGCTAGATGCGCTACGTATTTTGGCGAATGCTGGGGTAGAAAACGGAGCAACAAAGGAACGACCTTCACACACGCCGTCAAACTCACAACATTTTTTTTTTTTTTTTAAGTCTGTATACTATTTGTCACTTAAGGATAACCAGTAAATTTAATGTAGTTAAATAGCAGATATTTGCGGTAATTGGGAGACGAGATAATTAATTATTGCTGCTAATTAAAAAATTAAAGAACAAAAGGCCTACCTTGGCCGTTATGTTTCTTCTGTTTTCATCTGTTGCTTGCACTGTAGGTAATCCAATGTAATCCGATTGAGAAAAACACAGAAATTATAGGTAAACACACTAACACTGCACTGTATAATATCGCAAAAATTGAAGAATTTCTTAAGTCCCGAAAATTGCTGAAGAAATTAGTAAATTCAGAAGTTATTCACGGATTTTCTCCAAATTTTGAAACTTCCACTTCCTGGGGCTTGAGTTGAAGAATGTCGTTTATTCCAGAATGCTACGCCAATTAGGGGCTTAATTAGCAGGCTGATTAGTATTACTCCAGTACCTCTTGTTTACCTTTGTAGACTGGTTTCAATTCGAGGACGACGGGGGGTAGATGACATCCGGTTGACCGTCGGAGTGGGAAAAGGTCAGAGTTCACCAAATTAAAACGTGGTAAATCATATAAAAATTAATTTCGCGACTTCTAATTATCTCACTGCTATGAAATTACCCTCAAAATACTCGTGAAGATGTGGAGCGTCTAGCAGTATGAAAATCCAGGCTCATCGATGAAAGGTGACTGCTGGGCGGGCGATCAAATACGCGTTGTAAGGCTTCCTTGGGTATTCGAAGCGTAGATGAAGCAATTAATCTGTAATTAATTAAACGGTGGACCAATCTTGAAAATTTTGCATCGATGTGCTCCTTAAGATGTTGGCTATCCACTGCAGGTGATTTTAGCTAGATGCGCTACGTATTTTGGCGAATGCTGGGGTAGAAAACGGAGCAACAAAGGAACGACCTTCACACACGCCGTCAAACTCACAACATTTTTTTTTTTTTTTTTAAGTCTGTATACTATTTGTCACTTAAGGATAACCAGTAAATTTAATGTAGTTAAATAGCAGATATTTGCGGTAATTGGGAGACGAGATAATTAATTATTGCTGCTAATTAAAAAATTAAAGAACAAAAGGCCTACCTTGGCCGTTATGTTTCTTCTGTTTTCATCTGTTGCTTGCACTGTAGGTAATCCAATGTAATCCGATTGAGAAAAACACAGAAATTATAGGTAAACACACTAACACTGCACTGTATAATATCGCAAAAATTGAAGAATTTCTTAAGTCCCGAAAATTGCTGAAGAAATTAGTAAATTCAGAAGTTATTCACGGATTTTCTCCAAATTTTGAAACTTCCACTTCCTGGGGCTTGAGTTGAAGAATGTCGTTTATTCCAGAATGCTACGCCAATTAGGGGCTTAATTAGCAGGCTGATTAGTATTACTCCAGTACCTCTTGTTTACCTTTGTAGACTGGTTTCAATTCGAGGACGACGGGGGGTAGATGACATCCGGTTGACCGTCGGAGTGGGAAAAGGTCAGAGTTCACCAAATTAAAACGTGGTAAATCATATAAAAATTAATTTCGCGACTTCTAATTATCTCACTGCTATGAAATTACCCTCAAAATACTCGTGAAGATGTGGAGCGTCTAGCAGTATGAAAATCCAGGCTCATCGATGAAAGGTGACTGCTGGGCGGGCGATCAAATACGCGTTGTAAGGCTTACTTGGGTATTCGAAGCGTAGATGAAGCAATTAATCTGTAATTAATTAAACGGTGGACCAATCTTGAAAATTTTGCATCGATGTGCTCCTTAAGATGTTGGCTATTCACTGCAGGTGATTTTAGCTAGATGCGCTGCGTATTTCCGCGAATGCTGGGGTAGAAAACGGAGCAACAAAGGAACGACCTTCACACACGCCGTCAACCTCACAACCTTTTTTTTTTTTTTTTCTTTTTTTTTTAAGTCTGTATACTATTTGTCACTTAAGGATGACCAGTAAATTTAATGTAGTTAAATAGCAGATATTTGCGGTAATTGGGAGACGAGATAATTAATTATTGCTGCTAATTAAAAAATTAAAGAACAAAAGGCCTACCTTGGCCGTTATGTTTCTTCTGTTTTCATCTGTTGCTTGCACTGTAGGTAATCCAATGTAATCTGATTGAGAAAAACACAGAAATTATAGGTAAACACACTCACACTGCACTGTATAATATCGCAAAAATTGAAGAATTTCTTAAGTCCCGAAAATTGCTGAATAAATTAGTAAATTCAGAAGTTATTGACGGATTTTCTCCAAATTTTGAAACTTCCACTTCCTGGGGCTTGAGTTGAAGAATGTCGTTTATTCCAGAATGCTACGCCAATTAGGGGCTTAATTAGCAGGCTGATTAGTATTACTCCAGTACCTCTTGTTTACCTTTGTAGACTGGTTTCAATTCGAGGACGACGGGGGGTAGATGACATCCGGTTGACCGTCGGAGTGGGAAAAGGTCAGAGTTCACCAAATTAAAACGTGGTAAATCATATAAAAATTAATTTCGCGACTTCTAATTATCTCACTGCTATGAAATTACCCTCAAAATACTCGTGAAGATGTGGAGCGTCTAGCAGTATGAAAATCCAGGCTCATCGATGAAATGTGACTGCTGGGCGGGCGATCAAATACGCGTTGTAAGGCTTACTTGGGTATTCGAAGCGTAGATGAAGCAATTAATCTGTAATTAATTAAACGGTGGACCAATCTTGAAAATTTTGCATCGATGTGCTCCTTAAGATGTTGGCTATCCACTGCAGGTGATTTTAGCTAGATGCGCTGCGTATTTTGGCGAATGCTGGGGTAGAAAACGGAGCAACAAAGGAACGACCTTCACACACGCCGTCAACCTAACAACCTTTTTTTTTTTTTTTTTTTTTTTTTTTTTTTTTTTAAAGTCTATACTATTTGTCACTTAAGGACGACCAGTAAATTTAATGTAGTTAAATAGCAGATATTTGCGGTAATTGGGAGACGAGATAATTAATTATTGCTGCTAATTAAAAAATTAAAGAACAAAAGGCCTACCTTGGCCGTTATGTTTCTTCTGTTTTCATCTGTTGCTTGCACTGCAGGTAATCCAATGTAATCCGATTGAGAAAAACACAGAAATTATAGGTAAACACACTCACACTGCACTGTATAATATCGCAAAAATTGTAGAATTTCTTAAGTCCCGAAAATTGCTGAAGAAATTAGTAAATTCAGAAGTTATTGACGGATTTTCTCCAAATTTTGAAACTTCCACTTCCTGGGGCTTGAGTTGAAGAATGTCGTTTATTCCAGAATGCTACGCCAATTTGGGGCTTAATTAGCAAGCTGATTAGTATTACTCCAGTACCTCTTGTTTACCTTTGTAGACTGGTTTCAATTCGAGGACGACGGGGGGTAGATGACATCCGGTTGACCGTCGGAGTGGGAAAAGGTCAGAGTTCACCAAATTAAAACGTGGTAAATCATATAAAAATTAATTTCGCGACTTCTAATTATCTCACTGCTATGAAATTACCCTCAAAATACTCGTGAAGATGTGGAGCGTCTAGCAGTGTGAAAATCCAGGCTCATCGATGAAAGGTGACTGCTGGGCGGGCGATCAAATACGCGTTGTAAGGCTTCCTTGGGTATTCGAAGCGTAGATGAAGCAATTAATCTGTAATTAATTAAACGGTGGACCAATCTTGAAAATTTTGCATCGATGTGCTCCTTAAGATGTTGGCTATCCACTGCAGGTGATTTTAGCTAGATGCGCTACGTATTTTGGCGAATGCTGGGGTAGAAAACGGAGCAACAAAGGAACGACCTTCACACACGCCGTCAAACTCACAACATTTTTTTTTTTTTTTTAAGTCTGTATACTATTTGTCACTTAAGGATAACCAGTAAATTTAATGTAGTTAAATAGCAGATATTTGCGGTAATTGGGAGACGAGATAATTAATTATTGCTGCTAATTAAAAAATTAAAGAACAAAAGGCCTACCTTGGCCGTTATGTTTCTTCTGTTTTCATCTGTTGCTTGCACTGCAGGTAATCCAATGTAATCCGATTGAGAAAAACAGAGAAATTATAGGTAAACACACTCACACTGCACTGTATAATATCGCAAAAATTGAAGAATTTCTTAAGTCCCGAAAATTGCTGAAGAAATTAGTAAATTCAAAAGTTATTGACGGATTTTCTCCAAATTTTGAAACTTCCACTTCCTGGGGCTAGAGTTGAAGAATGTCGTTTATTCCAGAATGCTACGCCAATTAGGGTCTTAATTAGCAGGCTGATTAGTATTACTCCAGTACCTCTTGTTTACCTTTGTAGACTGGTTTCAATTCGAGGACGACGGGGGGTAGATGACATCCGGTTGACCGTCGGAGTGGGAAAAGGTCAGAGTTCACCAAATTAAAACGTGGTAAATCATATAAAAATTAATTTCGCGACTTCTAATTATCTCACTGCTATGAAATTACCCTCAAAATACTCGTGAAGATGTGGAGCGTCTAGCAGTATGAAAATCCAGGCTCATCGATGAAAGGTGATTGCTGGGCGGGCGATCAAATACGCGTTGTAAGGCTTACTTGGGTATTCGAAGCGTAGATGAAGCAATTAATCTGTAATTAATTAAACGGTGGACCAATCTTGAAAATTTTGCATCGATGTGCTCCTTAAGATGTTGGCTATCCACTGCAGGTGATTTTAGCTAGATGCGCTGCGTATTTTGGCGAATGCTGGGGTAGAAAACGGAGCAACAAAGGAACGACCTTCACACACGCCGTCAACCTCACAACCTTTTTTTTTTTTTTTTTTTTTTTTAAAAGTCTGTATACTATTTGTCACTTAAGGACGACCAGTAAATTTAATGTAGTTAAATAGCAGATATTTGCGGTAATTGGGAGACGAGATAATTAATTATTGCTGCTAATTAAAAAATTAAAGAACAAAAGGCCTACCTTGGCCGTTATGTTTCTTCTGTTTTCATCTGTTGCTTGCACTGCAGGTAATCCAATGTAATCCGATTGAGAAAAACACAGAAATTATAGGTAAACACACTCACACTGCACTGTATAATATCGCAAAAATTGAAGAATTTCTTAAGTCCCGAAAATTGCTGAAGAAATTAGTAAATTCAGAAGTTATTCACGGATTTTCTCCAAATTTTGAAACTTCCACTTCCTGGGGCTTGAGTTGAAGAATGTCGTTTATTCCAGAATGCTACGCCAATTAGGGGCTTAATTAGCAGGCTGATTAGTATTACTCCAGTACCTCTTGTTTACCTTTGTAGACTGGTTTCAATTCGAGGACGACGGGGGGTAGATGACATCCGGTTGACCGTCGGAGTGGGAAAAGGTCAGAGTTCACCAAATTAAAACGTGGTAAATCATATAAAAATTAATTTCGCGACTTCTAATTATCTCACTGCTATGAAATTACCCTCAAAATACTCGTGAAGATGTGGAGCGTCTAGCAGTATGAAAATCCAGGCTCATCGATGAAAGGTGACTGCTGGGCGGGCGATCAAATACGCGTTGTAAGGCTTCCTTGGGTATTCGAAGCGTAGATGAAGCAATTAATCTGTAATTAATTAAACGGTGGACCAATCTTGAAAATTTTGCATCGATGTGCTCCTTAAGATGTTGGCTATCCACTGCAGGTGATTTTAGATAGATGCGCTGCGTATTTTGGCGAATGCTGGGGTAGAAAACGGAGCAACAAAGGAACGACATTCACACACGCCGTCAACCTCACAACCTTTTTCTTTTTTTTTTTAAAGTCTGTATACTATTTGTCACTTAAGGATGACCAGTAAATTTAATGTAGTTAAATAGCAGATATTTGCGGTAATTGGGAGACGAGATAATTAATTATTGCTGCTAATTAAAAAATTAAAGAACAAAAGGCCTACCTTGGCCGTTATGTTTCTTCTGTTTTCATCTGTTGCTTGTACTGCAGGTAATGCAATGTAATCCGATTGAGAAAAACACAGAAATTATAGGTAAACACACTCACACTGCACTGTATAATATCGCAAAAATTGAAGAATTTCTTAAGTCCCGAAAATTGCTGAAGAAATTAGTAAATTCAGAAGTTATTGACGGATTTTCTCCAAATTTTGAAACTTCCACTTCCTGGGGCTTGAGTTGAAGAATGTCGTTTATTCCAGAATGCTACGCCAATTTGGGGCTTAATTAGCAAGCTGATTAGTATTACTCCAGTACCTCTTGTTTACCTTTGTAGACTGGTTTCAATTCGAGGACGACGGGGGGTAGATGACATCCGGTTGACCGTCGGAGTGGGAAAAGGTCAGAGTTCACCAAATTAAAACGTGGTAAATCATATAAAAATTAATTTCGCGACTTCTAATTATCTCACTGCTATGAAATTACCCTCAAAATACTCGTGAAGATGTGGAGCGTCTAGCAGTATGAAAATCCAGGCTCATCGATGAAAGGTGACTGCTGGGCGGGCGATCAAATACGCGTTGTAAGGCTTCCTTGGGTATTCGAAGCGTAGATGAAGCAATTAATCTGTAATTAATTAAACGGTGGACCAATCTTGAAAATTTTGCATCGATGTGCTCCTTAAGATGTTGGCTATCCACTGCAGGTGATTTTAGCTAGATGCGCTACGTATTTTGGCGAATGCTGGGGTAGAAAACGGAGCAACAAAGGAACGACCTTCACACACGCCGTCAACCTCACAACATTTTTTTTTTTTTTTTTAAGTCTGTATACTATTTGTCACTTAAGGATAACCAGTAAATTTAATGTAGTTAAATAGCAGATATTTGCGGTAATTGGGAGACGAGATAATTAATTATTGCTGCTAATTAAAAAATTAAAGAACAAAAGGCCTACCTTGTCCGTTATGTTTCTTCTGTTTTCATCTGTTGCTTGCACTGCAGGTAATCCAATGTAATCCGATTGAGAAAAACACAGAAATTATAGGTAAACACACTAACACTGCACTGTATAATATCGCAAAAATTGAAGAATTTCTTAAGTCCCGAAAATTGCTGAAGAAATTAGTAAATTCAGAAGTTATTCACGGATTTTCTTCAAATTTTGAAACTTCCACTTCCTGGGGCTTGAGTTGAAGAATGTCGTTTATTCCAGAATGCTACGCCAATTAGGGGCTTAATTAGCAGGCTGATTAGTATTACTCCAGTACCTCTTGTTTACCTTTGTAGACTGGTTTCAATTCGAGGACGACGGGGGGTAGATGACATCCGGTTGACCGTCGGAGTGGGAAAAGGTCAGAGTTCACCAAATTAAAACGTGGTAAATCATATAAAAATTAATTTCGCGACTTCTAATTATCTCACTGCTATGAAATTACCCTCAAAATACTCGTGAAGATGTGGAGCGTCTAGCAGTATGAAAATCCAGGCTCATCGATGAAAGGTGACTGCTGGGCGGGCGATCAAATACGCGTTGTAAGGCTTACTTGGGTATTCGAAGCGTAGATGAAGCAATTAATCTGTAATTAATTAAACGGTGGACCAATCTTGAAAATTTTGCATCGATGTGCTCCTTAAGATGTTGGCTATTCACTGCAGGTGATTTTAGCTAGATGCGCTGCGTATTTCCGCGAATGCTGGGGTAGAAAACGGAGCAACAAAGGAACGACCTTCACACACGCCGTCAACCTCACAACCTTTTTTTTTTTTTTTTCTTTTTTTTTTAAGTCTGTATACTATTTGTCACTTAAGGATGACCAGTAAATTTAATGTAGTTAAATAGCAGATATTTGCGGTAATTGGGAGACGAGATAATTAATTATTGCTGCTAATTAAAAAATTAAAGAACAAAAGGCCTACCTTGGCCGTTATGTTTCTTCTGTTTTCATCTGTTGCTTGCACTGCAGGTAATCCAATGTAATCCGATTGAGAAAAACACAGAAATTATAGGTAAACACACTCACACTGCACTGTATAATATCGCAAAAATTGAAGAATTTCTTAAGTCCCGAAAATTGCTGAAGAAATTAGTAAATTCAGAAGTTATTCACGGATTTTCTCCAAATTTTGAAACTTCCACTTCCTGGGGCTTGAGTTGAAGAATGTCGTTTATTCCAGAATGCTACGCCAATTAGGGGCTTAATTAGCAGGCTGATTAGTATTACTCCAGTACCTCTTGTTTACCTTTGTAGACTGGTTTCAATTCGAGGACGACGGGGGGTAGATGACATCCGGTTGACCGTCGGAGTGGGAAAAGGTCAGAGTTCACCAAATTAAAACGTGGTAAATCATATAAAAATTAATTTCGCGACTTCTAATTATCTCACTGCTATGAAATTACCCTCAAAATACTCGTGAAGATGTGGAGCGTCTAGCAGTATGAAAATCCAGGCTCATCGATGAAAGGTGACTGCTGGGCGGGCGATCAAATACGCGTTGTAAGGCTTCCTTGGGTATTCGAAGCGTAGATGAAGCAATTAATCTGTAATTAATTAAACGGTGGACCAATCTTGAAAATTTTGCATCGATGTGCTCCTTAAGATGTTGGCTATCCACTGCAGGTGATTTTAGATAGATGCGCTGCGTATTTTGGCGAATGCTGGGGTAGAAAACGGAGCAACAAAGGAACGACATTCACACACGCCGTCAACCTCACAACCTTTTTCTTTTTTTTTTTAAAGTCTGTATACTATTTGTCACTTAAGGATGACCAGTAAATTTAATGTAGTTAAATAGCAGATATTTGCGGTAATTGGGAGACGAGATAATTAATTATTGCTGCTAATTAAAAAATTAAAGAACAAAAGGCCTACCTTGGCCGTTATGTTTCTTCTGTTTTCATCTGTTGCTTGTACTGCAGGTAATGCAATGTAATCCGATTGAGAAAAACACAGAAATTATAGGTAAACACACTCACACTGCACTGTATAATATCGCAAAAATTGAAGAATTTCTTAAGTCCCGAAAATTGCTGAAGAAATTAGTAAATTCAGAAGTTATTGACGGATTTTCTCCAAATTTTGAAACTTCCACTTCCTGGGGCTTGAGTTGAAGAATGTCGTTTATTCCAGAATGCTACGCCAATTTGGGGCTTAATTAGCAAGCTGATTAGTATTACTCCAGTACCTCTTGTTTACCTTTGTAGACTGGTTTCAATTCGAGGACGACGGGGGGTAGATGACATCCGGTTGACCGTCGGAGTGGGAAAAGGTCAGAGTTCACCAAATTAAAACGTGGTAAATCATATAAAAATTAATTTCGCGACTTCTAATTATCTCACTGCTATGAAATTACCCTCAAAATACTCGTGAAGATGTGGAGCGTCTAGCAGTATGAAAATCCAGGCTCATCGATGAAAGGTGACTGCTGGGCGGGCGATCAAATACGCGTTGTAAGGCTTCCTTGGGTATTCGAAGCGTAGATGAAGCAATTAATCTGTAATTAATTAAACGGTGGACCAATCTTGAAAATTTTGCATCGATGTGCTCCTTAAGATGTTGGCTATCCACTGCAGGTGATTTTAGCTAGATGCGCTACGTATTTTGGCGAATGCTGGGGTAGAAAACGGAGCAACAAAGGAACGACCTTCACACACGCCGTCAACCTCACAACATTTTTTTTTTTTTTTTAAGTCTGTATACTATTTGTCACTTAAGGATAACCAGTAAATTTAATGTAGTTAAATAGCAGATATTTGCGGTAATTGGGAGACGAGATAATTAATTATTGCTGCTAATTAAAAAATTAAAGAACAAAAGGCCTACCTTGTCCGTTATGTTTCTTCTGTTTTCATCTGTTGCTTGCACTGCAGGTAATCCAATGTAATCCGATTGAGAAAAACACAGAAATTATAGGTAAACACACTAACACTGCACTGTATAATATCGCAAAAATTGAAGAATTTCTTAAGTCCCGAAAATTGCTGAAGAAATTAGTAAATTCAGAAGTTATTCACGGATTTTCTTCAAATTTTGAAACTTCCACTTCCTGGGGCTTGAGTTGAAGAATGTCGTTTATTCCAGAATGCTACGCCAATTAGGGGCTTAATTAGCAGGCTGATTAGTATTACTCCAGTACCTCTTGTTTACCTTTGTAGACTGGTTTCAATTCGAGGACGACGGGGGGTAGATGACATCCGGTTGACCGTCGGAGTGGGAAAAGGTCAGAGTTCACCAAATTAAAACGTGGTAAATCATATAAAAATTAATTTCGCGACTTCTAATTATCTCACTGCTATGAAATTACCCTCAAAATACTCGTGAAGATGTGGAGCGTCTAGCAGTATGAAAATCCAGGCTCATCGATGAAAGGTGACTGCTGGGCGGGCGATCAAATACGCGTTGTAAGGCTTACTTGGGTATTCGAAGCGTAGATGAAGCAATTAATCTGTAATTAATTAAACAGTGGACCAATCTTGAAAATTTTGCATCGATGTGCTCCTTAAGATGTTGGCTATCCACTGCAGGTGATTTTAGCTAGATGCGCTGCGTATTTCCGCGAATGCTGGGGTAGAAAACGGAGCAACAAAGGAACGACCTTCACACACGCCGTCAACCTCACAACCTTTTTTTTTTTTTTTTTTTTAAGTCTGTATACTATTTGTCACTTAAGTATGACCAGTAAATTTAATGTAGTTAAATAGCAGATATTTGCGGTAATTGGGAGACGAGATAATTAATTATTGCTGCTAATTAAAAAATTAAAGAACAAAAGGCCTACCTTGGCCGTTATGTTTCTTCTGTTTTCATCTGTTGCTTGCACTGCAGGTAATCCAATGATTCCGATTGAGAAAAACACAGAAATTATAGTTAAACACACTCACACTGCACTGTATAATATCGCAAAAATTGAAGAATTTCTTAAGTCCCGAAAATTGCTGAAGAAATTAGTAAATTCAGAAGTTATTGACGGATTTTCTCCAAATTTTGAAACTTCCACTTCCTGGGGCTTGAGTTGAAGAATGTCGTTTATTCCAGAATGCTACGCCAATTAGGGGCTTAATTAGCAGGCTGATTAGTATTACTCCAGTACCTCTTGTTTACCTTTGTAGACTGGTTTCAATTCGAGGACGACGGGGGGTAGATGACATCCGGTTGACCGTCGGAGTGGGAAAAGGTCAGAGTTCACCAAATTAAAACGTGGTAAATCATATAAAAATTAATTTCGCGACTTCTAATTATCTCACTGCTATGGAATTACCCTCAAAATACTCGTGAAGATGTGGAGCGTCTAGCAGTATGAAAATCCAGGCTCATCGATGAAAGGTGACTGCTGGGCGGGCGATCAAATACGCGTTGTAAGGCTTCCTTGGGTATTCGAAGCGTAGATGAAGCAATTAATCTGTAATTAATTAAAAGGTGGACCAATCTTGAAAATTTTGCATCGATGTGCTCCTTAAGATGTTGGCTATCCACTGCAGGTGATTTTAGCTAGATGCGCTACGTATTTTGGCGAATGCTGGGGTAGAAAACGGAGCAACAAAGGAACGACCTTCACACACGCCGTCAACCTCACAACATTTTTTTTTTTTTTTTAAGTCTGTATACTATTTGTCACTTAAGGATAACCAGTAAATTTAATGTAGTTAAATAGCAGATATTTGCGGTAATTGGGAGACGAGATAATTAATTATTGCTGCTAATTAAAAAATTAAAGAACAAAAGGCCTACCTTGTCCGTTATGTTTCTTCTGTTTTCATCTGTTGCTTGCACTGCAGGTAATCCAATGTAATCCGATTGAGAAAAACACAGAAATTATAGGTAAACACACTAACACTGCACTGTATAATATCGCAAAAATTGAAGAATTTCTTAAGTCCCGAAAATTGCTGAAGAAATTAGTAAATTCAGAAGTTATTCACGGATTTTCTTCAAATTTTGAAACTTCCACTTCCTGGGGCTTGAGTTGAAGAATGTCGTTTATTCCAGAATGCTACGCCAATTAGGGGCTTAATTAGCAGGCTGATTAGTATTACTCCAGTACCTCTTGTTTACCTTTGTAGACTGGTTTCAATTCGAGGACGACGGGGGGTAGATGACATCCGGTTGACCGTCGGAGTGGGAAAAGGTCAGAGTTCACCAAATTAAAACGTGGTAAATCATATAAAAATTAATTTCGCGACTTCTAATTATCTCACTGCTATGAAATTACCCTCAAAATACTCGTGAAGATGTGGAGCGTCTAGCAGTATGAAAATCCAGGCTCATCGATGAAAGGTGACTGCTGGGCGGGCGATCAAATACGCGTTGTAAGGCTTACTTGGGTATTCGAAGCGTAGATGAAGCAATTAATCTGTAATTAATTAAACGGTGGACCAATCTTGAAAATTTTGCATCGATGTGCTCCTTAAGATGTTGGCTATTCACTGCAGGTGATTTTAGCTAGATGCGCTGCGTATTTCCGCGAATGCTGGGGTAGAAAACGGAGCAACAAAGGAACGACCTTCACACACGCCGTCAACCTCACAACCTTTTTTTTTTTTTTTTCTTTTTTTTTTTAAGTCTGTATACTATTTGTCACTTAAGGATGACCAGTAAATTTAATGTAGTTAAATAGCAGATATTTGCGGTAATTGGGAGACGAGATAATTAATTATTGCTGCTAATTAAAAAATAAAAGAACAAAAGGCCTACCTTGGCCGTTATGTTTCTTCTGTTTTCATCTGTTGCTTGCACTGTAGGTAATCCAATGTAATCCGATTGAGAAAAACACAGAAATTATAGGTAAACACACTCACACTGCACTGTATAATATCGCAAAAATTGAAGAATTTCTTAAGTCCCGAAAATTGCTGAAGAAATTAGTAAATTCAGAAGTTATTGACGGATTTTCTCCAAATTTTGAAACTTCCACTTCCTGGGGCTTGAGTTGAAGAATGTCGTTTATTCCAGAATGCTACGCCAATTAGGGGCTTAATTAGCAGGCTGATTAGTATTACTCCAGTACCTCTTGTTTGCCTTTGTAGACTGGTTTCAATTCGAGGACGACGGGGGGTAGATGACATCCGGTTGACCGTCGGAGTGGGAAAAGGTCAGAGTTCACCAAATTAAAACGTGGTAAATCATATAAAAATTAATTTCGCGACTTCTAATTATCTCACTGCTATGAAATTACCCTCAAAATACTCGTGAAGATGTGGAGCGTCTAGCAGTATGAAAATCCAGGCTCATCGATGAAATGTGACTGCTGGGCGGGCGATCAAATACGCGTTGTAAGGCTTACTTGGGTATTCGAAGCGTAGATGAAGCAATTAATCTGTAATTAATTAAACGGTGGACCAATCTTGAAAATTTTGCATCGATGTGCTCCTTAAGATGTTGGCTATCCACTGCAGGTGATTTTAGCTAGATGCGCTGCGTATTTTGGCGAATGCTGGGGTAGAAAACGGAGCAACAAAGGAACGACCTTCACACACGCCGTCAACCTAACAACCTTTTTTTTTTTTTTTTTTTTTTTTTTTTTTTTTTTTTTTTTTTTTTAAAGTCTATACTATTTGTCACTTAAGGACGACCAGTAAATTTAATGTAGTTAAATAGCAGATATTTGCGGTAATTGGGAGACGAGATAATTAATTATTGCTGCTAATTAAAAAATTAAAGAACAAAAGGCCTACCTTGGCCGTTATGTTTCTTCTGTTTTCATTTGTTGCTTGCACTGCAGGTAATCCAATGTAATCCGATTGAGAAAAACACAGAAATTATAGGTAAACACACTCACACTGCACTGTATAATATCGCAAAAATTGAAGAATTTCTTAAGTCCCGAAAATTGCTGAAGAAATTAGTAAATTCAGAAGTTATTGACGGATTTTCTCCAAATTTTGAAACTTCCACTTCCTGGGGCTTGAGTTGAAGAATGTCGTTTATTCCAGAATGCTACGCCAATTTGGGGCTTAATTAGCAAGCTGATTAGTATTACTCCAGTACCTCTTGTTTACCTTTGTAGACTGGTTTCAATTCGAGGACGACGGGGGGTAGATGACATCCGGTTGACCGTCGGAGTGGGAAAAGGTCAGAGTTCACCAAATTAAAACGTGGTAAATCATATAAAAATTAATTTCGCGACTTCTAATTATCTCACTGCTATGAAATTACCCTCAAAATACTCGTGAAGATGTGGAGCGTCTAGCAGTATGAAAATCCAGGCTCATCGATGAAAGGTGACTGCTGGGCGGGCGATCAAATACGCGTTGTAAGGCTTCCTTGGGTATTCGAAGCGTAGATGAAGCAATTAATCTGTAATTAATTAAACGGTGGACCAATCTTGAAAATTTTGCATCGATGTGCTCCTTAAGATGTTGGCTATCCACTGCAGGTGATTTTAGCTAGATGCGCTACGTATTTTGGCGAATGCTGGGGTAGAAAACGGAGCAACAAAGGAACGACCTTCACACACGCCGTCAAACTCACAACATTTTTTTTTTTTTAAGTCTGTATACTATTTGTCACTTAAGGATAACCAGTAAATTTAATGTAGTTAAATAGCAGATATTTGCGGTAATTGGGAGACGAGATAATTAATTATTGCTGCTAATTAAAAAATTAAAGAACAAAAGGCCTACCTTGGCCGTTATGTTTCTTCTGTTTTCATCTGTTGCTTGCACTGCAGGTAATCCAATGTAATCCGATTGAGAAAAACACAGAAATTATAGGTAAACACACTCACACTGCACTGTATAATATCGCAAAAATTGAAGAATTTCTTAAGTCCCGAAAATTGCTGAAGAAATTAGTAAATTCAAAAGTTATTGACGGATTTTCTCCAAATTTTGAAACTTCCACTTCCTGGGGCTTGAGTTGAAGAATGTCGTTTATTCCAGAATGCTACGCCAATTAGGGTCTTAATTAGCAGGCTGATTAGTATTACTCCAGTACCTCTTGTTTACCTTTGTAGACTGGTTTCAATTCGAGGACGACGGGGGGTAGATGACATCCGGTTGACCGTCGGAGTGGGAAAAGGTCAGAGTTCACCAAATTAAAACGTGGTAAATCATATAAAAATTAATTTCGCGACTTCTAATTATCTCACTGCTATGAAATTACCCTCAAAATACTCGTGAAGATGTGGAGCGTCTAGCAGTATGAAAATCCAGGCTCATCGATGAAAGGTGATTGCTGGGCGGGCGATCAAATACGCGTTGTAAGGCTTACTTGGGTATTCGAAGCGTAGATGAAGCAATTAATCTGTAATTAATTAAACGGTGGACCAATCTTGAAAATTTTGCATCGATGTGCTCCTTAAGATGTTGGCTATCCACTGCAGGTGATTTTAGCTAGATGCGCTGCGTATTTTGGCGAATGCTGGGGTAGAAAACGGAGCAACAAAGGAACGACCTTCACACACGCCGTCAACCTCACAACCTTTTTTTTTTTTTTTTTTTTTTAAAAGTCTGTATACTATTTGTCACTTAAGGACGACCAGTAAATTTAATGTAGTTAAATAGCAGATATTTGCGGTAATTGGGAGACGAGATAATTAATTATTGCTGCTAATTAAAAAATTAAAGAACAAAAGGCCTACCTTGGCCGTTATGTTTCTTCTGTTTTCATCTGTTGCTTGCACTGCAGGTAATCCAATGTAATCCGATTGAGAAAAACACAGAAATTATAGGTAAACACACTCACACTGCACTGTATAATATCGCAAAAATTGAAGAATTTCTTAAGTCCCGAAAATTGCTGAAGAAATTAGTAAATTCAGAAGTTATTCACGGATTTTCTCCAAATTTTGAAACTTCCACTTCCTGGGGCTTGAGTTGAAGAATGTCGTTTATTCCAGAATGCTACGCCAATTAGGGGCTTAATTAGCAGGCTGATTAGTATTACTCCAGTACCTCTTGTTTACCTTTGTAGACTGGTTTCAATTCGAGGACGACGGGGGGTAGATGACATCCGGTTGACCGTCGGAGTGGGAAAAGGTCAGAGTTCACCAAATTAAAACGTGGTAAATCATATAAAAATTAATTTCGCGACTTCTAATTATCTCACTGCTATGAAATTACCCTCAAAATACTCGTGAAGATGTGGAGCGTCTAGCAGTATGAAAATCCAGGCTCATCGATGAAAGGTGACTGCTGGGCGGGCGATCAAATACGCGTTGTAAGGCTTCCTTGGGTATTCGAAGCGTAGATGAAGCAATTAATCTGTAATTAATTAAACGGTGGACCAATCTTGAAAATTTTGCATCGATGTGCTCCTTAAGATGTTGGCTATCCACTGCAGGTGATTTTAGATAGATGCGCTGCGTATTTTGGCGAATGCTGGGGTAGAAAACGGAGCAACAAAGGAACGACATTCACACACGCCGTCAACCTCACAACCTTTTTCTTTTTTTTTTTAAAGTCTGTATACTATTTGTCACTTAAGGATGACCAGTAAATTTAATGTAGTTAAATAGCAGATATTTGCGGTAATTGGGAGACGAGATAATTAATTATTGCTGCTAATTAAAAAATTAAAGAACAAAAGGCCTACCTTGGCCGTTATGTTTCTTCTGTTTTCATCTGTTGCTTGTACTGCAGGTAATGCAATGTAATCCGATTGAGAAAAACACAGAAATTATAGGTAAACACACTCACACTGCACTGTATAATATCGCAAAAATTGAAGAATTTCTTAAGTCCCGAAAATTGCTGAAGAAATTAGTAAATTCAGAAGTTATTGACGGATTTTCTCCAAATTTTGAAACTTCCACTTCCTGGGGCTTGAGTTGAAGAATGTCGTTTATTCCAGAATGCTACGCCAATTTGGGGCTTAATTAGCAAGCTGATTAGTATTACTCCAGTACCTCTTGTTTACCTTTGTAGACTGGTTTCAATTCGAGGACGACGGGGGGTAGATGACATCCGGTTGACCGTCGGAGTGGGAAAAGGTCAGAGTTCACCAAATTAAAACGTGGTAAATCATATAAAAATTAATTTCGCGACTTCTAATTATCTCACTGCTATGAAATTACCCTCAAAATACTCGTGAAGATGTGGAGCGTCTAGCAGTATGAAAATCCAGGCTCATCGATGAAAGGTGACTGCTGGGCGGGCGATCAAATACGCGTTGTAAGGCTTCCTTGGGTATTCGAAGCGTAGATGAAGCAATTAATCTGTAATTAATTAAACGGTGGACCAATCTTGAAAATTTTGCATCGATGTGCTCCTTAAGATGTTGGCTATCCACTGCAGGTGATTTTAGCTAGATGCGCTACGTATTTTGGCGAATGCTGGGGTAGAAAACGGAGCAACAAAGGAACGACCTTCACACACGCCGTCAACCTCACAACATTTTTTTTTTTTTTTTTAAGTCTGTATACTATTTGTCACTTAAGGATAACCAGTAAATTTAATGTAGTTAAATAGCAGATATTTGCGGTAATTGGGAGACGAGATAATTAATTATTGCTGCTAATTAAAAAATTAAAGAACAAAAGGCCTACCTTGTCCGTTATGTTTCTTCTGTTTTCATCTGTTGCTTGCACTGCAGGTAATCCAATGTAATCCGATTGAGAAAAACACAGAAATTATAGGTAAACACACTAACACTGCACTGTATAATATCGCAAAAATTGAAGAATTTCTTAAGTCCCGAAAATTGCTGAAGAAATTAGTAAATTCAGAAGTTATTCACGGATTTTCTTCAAATTTTGAAACTTCCACTTCCTGGGGCTTGAGTTGAAGAATGTCGTTTATTCCAGAATGCTACGCCAATTAGGGGCTTAATTAGCAGGCTGATTAGTATTACTCCAGTACCTCTTGTTTACCTTTGTAGACTGGTTTCAATTCGAGGACGACGGGGGGTAGATGACATCCGGTTGACCGTCGGAGTGGGAAAAGGTCAGAGTTCACCAAATTAAAACGTGGTAAATCATATAAAAATTAATTTCGCGACTTCTAATTATCTCACTGCTATGAAATTACCCTCAAAATACTCGTGAAGATGTGGAGCGTCTAGCAGTATGAAAATCCAGGCTCATCGATGAAAGGTGACTGCTGGGCGGGCGATCAAATACGCGTTGTAAGGCTTACTTGGGTATTCGAAGCGTAGATGAAGCAATTAATCTGTAATTAATTAAACGGTGGACCAATCTTGAAAATTTTGCATCGATGTGCTCCTTAGGATGTTGGCTATTCACTGCAGGTGATTTTAGCTAGATGCGCTGCGTATTTCCGCGAATGCTGGGGTAGAAAACGGAGCAACAAAGGAACGACCTTCACACACGCCGTCAACCTCACAACCTTTTTTTTTTTTTTTTTTTTAAGTCTGTATACTATTTGTCACTTAAGGATGACCAGTAAATTTAATGTAGTTAAATAGCAGATATTTGCGGTAATTGGGAGACGAGATAATTAATTATTGCTGCTAATTAAAAAATTAAAGAACAAAAGGCCTACCTTGGCCGTTATGTTTCTTCTGTTTTCATCTGTTGCTTGCACTGTAGGTAATCCAATGTAATCCGATTGAGAAAAACACAGAAATTATAGGTAAACACACTCACACTGCACTGTATAATATCGCAAAAATTGAAGAATTTCTTAAGTCCCGAAAATTGCTGAAGAAATTAGTAAATTCAGAAGTTATTGACGGATTTTCTCCAAATTTTGAAACTTCCACTTCCTGGGGCTTGAGTTGAAGAATGTCGTTTATTCCAGAATGCTACGCCAATTAGGGGCTTAATTAGCAGGCTGATTAGTATTACTCCAGTACCTCTTGTTTACCTTTGTAGACTGGTTTCAATTCGAGGACGACGGGGGGTAGATGACATCCGGTTGACCGTCGGAGTGGGAAAAGGTCAGAGTTCACCAAATTAAAACGTGGTAAATCATATAAAAATTAATTTCGCGACTTCTAATTATCTCACTGCTATGAAATTACCCTCAAAATACTCGTGAAGATGTGGAGCGTCTAGCAGTATGAAAATCCAGGCTCATCGATGAAATGTGACTGCTGGGCGGGCGATCAAATACGCGTTGTAAGGCTTACTTGGGTATTCGAAGCGTAGATGAAGCAATTAATCTGTAATTAATTAAACGGTGGACCAATCTTGAAAATTTTGCATCGATGTGCTCCTTAAGATGTTGGCTATCCACTGCAGGTGATTTTAGCTAGATGCGCTGCGTATTTTGGCGAATGCTGGGGTAGAAAACGGAGCAACAAAGGAACGACCTTCACACACGCCGTCAACCTAACAACCTTTTTTTTTTTTTTTTTTTTTTTTTTTTTTTTTTTTTAAAGTCTATACTATTTGTCACTTAAGGACGACCAGTAAATTTAATGTAGTTAAATAGCAGATATTTGCGGTAATTGGGAGACGAGATAATTAATTATTGCTGCTAATTAAAAAATTAAAGAACAAAAGGCCTACCTTGGCCGTTATGTTTCTTCTGTTTTCATCTGTTGCTTGCACTGTAGGTAATCCAATGTAATCCGATTGAGAAAAACACAGAAATTATAGGTAAACACACTCACACTGCACTGTATAATATCGCAAAAATTGAAGAATTTCTTAAGTCCCGAAAATTGCTGAAGAAATTAGTAAATTCAGAAGTTATTGACGGATTTTCTCCAAATTTTGAAACTTCCACTTCCTGGGGCTTGAGTTGAAGAATGTCGTTTATTCCAGAATGCTACGCCAATTAGGGGCTTAATTAGCAGGCTGATTAGTATTACTCCAGTACCTCTTGTTTACCTTTGTAGACTGGTTTCAATTCGAGGACGACGGGGGGTAGATGACATCCGGTTGACCGTCGGAGTGGGAAAAGGTCAGAGTTCACCAAATTAAAACGTGGTAAATCATATAAAAATTAATTTCGCGACTTCTAATTATCTCACTGCTATGAAATTACCCTCAAAATACTCGTGAAGATGTGGAGCGTCTAGCAGTATGAAAATCCAGGCTCATCGATGAAAGGTGACTGCTGGGCGGGCGATCAAATACGCGTTGTAAGGCTTACTTGGGTATTCGAAGCGTAGATGAAGCAATTAATCTGTAATTAATTAAACGGTGGACCAATCTTGAAAATTTTGCATCGATGTGCTCCTTAAGATGTTGGCTATTCACTGCAGGTGATTTTAGCTAGATGCGCTGCGTATTTCCGCGAATGCTGGGGTAGAAAACGGAGCAACAAAGGAACGACCTTCACACACGCCGTCAACCTCACAACCTTTTTTTTTTTTTTTCTTTTTTTTTTTAAGTCTGTATACTATTTGTCACTTAAGGATGACCAGTAAATTTAATGTAGTTAAATAGCAGATATTTGCGGTAATTGGGAGACGAGATAATTAATTATTGCTGCTAATTAAAAAATTAAAGAACAAAAGGCCTACCTTGGCCGTTATGTTTCTTCTGTTTTCATCTGTTGCTTGCACTGTAGGTAATCCAATGTAATCCGATTGAGAAAAACACAGAAATTATAGGTAAACACACTCACACTGCACTGTATAATATCGCAAAAATTGAAGAATTTCTTAAGTCCCGAAAATTGCTGAAGAAATTAGTAAATTCAGAAGTTATTGACGGATTTTCTCCAAATTTTGAAACTTCCACTTCCTGGGGCTTGAGTTGAAGAATGTCGTTTATTCCAGAATGCTACGCCAATTAGGGGCTTAATTAGCAGGCTGATTAGTATTACTCCAGTACCTCTTGTTTACCTTTGTAGACTGGTTTCAATTCGAGGACGACGGGGGGTAGATGACATCCGGTTGACCGTCGGAGTGGGAAAAGGTCAGAGTTCACCAAATTAAAACGTGGTAAATCATATAAAAATTAATTTCGCGACTTCTAATTATCTCACTGCTATGAAATTACCCTCAAAATACTCGTGAAGATGTGGAGCGTCTAGCAGTATGAAAATCCAGGCTCATCGATGAAATGTGACTGCTGGGCGGGCGATCAAATACGCGTTGTAAGGCTTACTTGGGTATTCGAAGCGTAGATGAAGCAATTAATCTGTAATTAATTAAACGGTGGACCAATCTTGAAAATTTTGCATCGATGTGCTCCTTAAGATGTTGGCTATCCACTGCAGGTGATTTTAGCTAGATGCGCTGCGTATTTTGGCGAATGCTGGGGTAGAAAACGGAGCAACAAAGGAACGACCTTCACACACGCCGTCAACCTAACAACCTTTTTTTTTTTTTTTTTTTTTTTTTTTTTTTTTTTTTTTTTTTTTTAAAGTCTATACTATTTGTCACTTAAGGACGACCAGTAAATTTAATGTAGTTAAATAGCAGATATTTGCGGTAATTGGGAGACGAGATAATTAATTATTGCTGCTAATTAAAAAATTAAAGAACAAAAGGCCTACCTTGGCCGTTATGTTTCTTCTGTTTTCATCTGTTGCTTGCACTGCAGGTAATCCAATGTAATCCGATTGAGAAAAACACAGAAATTATAGGTAAACACACTCACACTGCACTGTATAATATCGCAAAAATTGAAGAATTTCTTAAGTCCCGAAAATTGCTGAAGAAATTAGTAAATTCAGAAGTTATTGACGGATTTTCTCCAAATTTTGAAACTTCCACTTCCTGGGGCTTGAGTTGAAGAATGTCGTTTATTCCAGAATGCTACGCCAATTTGGGGCTTAATTAGCAAGCTGATTAGTATTACTCCAGTACCTCTTGTTTACCTTTGTAGACTGGTTTCAATTCGAGGACGACGGGGGGTAGATGACATCCGGTTGACCGTCGGAGTGGGAAAAGGTCAGAGTTCACCAAATTAAAACGTGGTAAATCATATAAAAATTAATTTCGCGACTTCTAATTATCTCACTGCTATGAAATTACCCTCAAAATACTCGTGAAGATGTGGAGCGTCTAGCAGTATGAAAATCCAGGCTCATCGATGAAAGGTGACTGCTGGGCGGGCGATCAAATACGCGTTGTAAGGCTTCCTTGGGTATTCGAAGCGTAGATGAAGCAATTAATCTGTAATTAATTAAACGGTGGACCAATCTTGAAAATTTTGCATCGATGTGCTCCTTAAGATGTTGGCTATCCACTGCAGGTGATTTTAGCTAGATGCGCTACGTATTTTGGCGAATGCTGGGGTAGAAAACGGAGCAACAAAGGAACGACCTTCACACACGCCGTCAAACTCACAACATTTTTTTTTTTTTTTAAGTCTGTATACTATTTGTCACTTAAGGATAACCAGTAAATTTAATGTAGTTAAATAGCAGATATTTGCGGTAATTGGGAGACGAGATAATTAATTATTGCTGCTAATTAAAAAATTAAAGAACAAAAGGCCTACCTTGGCCGTTATGTTTCTTCTGTTTTCATCTGTTGCTTGCACTGCAGGTAATCCAATGTAATCCGATTGAGAAAAACACAGAAATTATAGGTAAACACACTAACACTGCACTGTATAATATCGCAAAAATTGAAGAATTTCTTAAGTCCCGAAAATTGCTGAAGAAATTAGTAAATTCAGAAGTTATTCACGGATTTTCTTCAAATTTTGAAACTTCCACTTCCTGGGGCTTGAGTTGAAGAATGTCGTTTATTCCAGAATGCTACGCCAATTAGGGGCTTAATTAGCAGGCTGATTAGTATTACTCCAGTACCTCTTGTTTACCTTTGTAGACTGGTTTCAATTCGAGGACGACGGGGGGTAGATGACATCCGGTTGACCGTCGGAGTGGGAAAAGGTCAGAGTTCACCAAATTAAAACGTGGTAAATCATATAAAAATTAATTTCGCGACTTCTAATTATCTCACTGCTATGAAATTACCCTCAAAATACTCGTGAAGATGTGGAGCGTCTAGCAGTATGAAAATCCAGGCTCATCGATGAAAGGTGACTGCTGGGCGGGCGATCAAATACGCGTTGTAAGGCTTACTTGGGTATTCGAAGCGTAGATGAAGCAATTAATCTGTAATTAATTAAACGGTGGACCAATCTTGAAAATTTTGCATCGATGTGCTCCTTAGGATGTTGGCTATTCACTGCAGGTGATTTTAGCTAGATGCGCTGCGTATTTCCGCGAATGCTGGGGTAGAAAACGGAGCAACAAAGGAACGACCTTCACACACGCCGTCAACCTCACAACCTTTTTTTTTTTTTTTTTCTTTTTTTTTTAAGTCTGTATACTATTTGTCACTTAAGGATGACCAGTAAATTTAATGTAGTTAAATAGCAGATATTTGCGGTAATTGGGAGACGAGATAATTAATTATTGCTGCTAATTAAAAAATTAAAGAACAAAAGGCCTACCTTGGCCGTTATGTTTCTTCTGTTTTCATCTGTTGCTTGCACTGTAGGTAATCCAATGTAATCCGATTGAGAAAAACACAGAAATTATAGGTAAACACACTCACACTGCACTGTATAATATCGCAAAAATTGAAGAATTTCTTAAGTCCCGAAAATTGCTGAAGAAATTAGTAAATTCAGAAGTTATTGACGGATTTTCTCCAAATTTTGAAACTTCCACTTCCTGGGGCTTGAGTTGAAGAATGTCGTTTATTCCAGAATGCTACGCCAATTAGGGGCTTAATTAGCAGGCTGATTAGTATTACTCCAGTACCTCTTGTTTACCTTTGTAGACTGGTTTCAATTCGAGGACGACGGGGGGTAGATGACATCCGGTTGACCGTCGGAGTGGGAAAAGGTCAGAGTTCACCAAATTAAAACGTGGTAAATCATATAAAAATTAATTTCGCGACTTCTAATTATCTCACTGCTATGAAATTACCCTCAAAATACTCGTGAAGATGTGGAGCGTCTAGCAGTATGAAAATCCAGGCTCATCGATGAAATGTGACTGCTGGGCGGGCGATCAAATACGCGTTGTAAGGCTTACTTGGGTATTCGAAGCGTAGATGAAGCAATTAATCTGTAATTAATTAAACGGTGGACCAATCTTGAAAATTTTGCATCGATGTGCTCCTTAAGATGTTGGCTATCCACTGCAGGTGATTTTAGCTAGATGCGCTGCGTATTTTGGCGAATGCTGGGGTAGAAAACGGAGCAACAAAGGAACGACCTTCACACACGCCGTCAACCTCACAACATTTTTTTTTTTTTTTTTAAGTCTGTATACTATTTGTCACTTAAGGATAACCAGTAAATTTAATGTAGTTAAATAGCAGATATTTGCGGTAATTGGGAGACGAGATAATTAATTATTGCTGCTAATTAAAAAATTAAAGAACAAAAGGCCTACCTTGGCCGTTATGTTTCTTCTGTTTTCATCTGTTGCTTGCACTGCAGGTAATCCAATGTAATCCGATTGAGAAAAACACAGAAATTATAGGTAAACACACTCACACTGCACTGTATAATATCGCAAAAATTGAAGAATTTCTTAAGTCCCGAAAATTGCTGAAGAAATTAGTAAATTCAGAAGTTATTGACGGATTTTCTCCAAATTTTGAAACTTCCACTTCCTGGGGCTTGAGTTGAAGAATGTCGTTTAATCCAGAATGCTACGCCAATTAGGGGCTTAATTAGCAGGCTGATTAGTATTACTCCAGTACCTCTTGTTTACCTTTGTAGACTGGTTTCAATTCGAGGACGACGGGGGGTAGATGACATCCGGTTGACCGTCGGAGTGGGAAAAGGTCAGAGTTCACCAAATTAAAACGTGGTAAATCATATAAAAATTAATTTCGCGACTTCTAATTATCTCACTGCTATGAAATTACCCTCAAAATACTCGTGAAGATGTGGAGCGTCTAGCAGTATGAAAATCCAGGCTCATCGATGAAAGGTGACTGCTGGGCGGGCGATCAAATACGCGTTGTAAGGCTTACTTGGGTATTCGAAGCGTAGATGAAGCAATTAATCTGTAATTAATTAAACGGTGGACCAATCTTGAAAATTTTGCATCGATGTGCTCCTTAAGATGTTGGCTATCCACTGCAGGTGATTTTAGCTAGATGCGCTGCGTATTTCCGCGAATGCTGGGGTAGAAAACGGAGCAACAAAGGAACGACCTTCACACACGCCGTCAACCTCACAACCTTTTTTTTTTTTTTTTTTTTAAGTCTGTATACTATTTGTCACTTAAGGATGACCAGTAAATTTAATGTAGTTAAATAGCAGATATTTGCGGTAATTGGGAGACGAGATAATTAATTATTGCTGCTAATTAAAAAATTAAAGAACAAAAGGCCTACCTTGGCCGTTATGTTTCTTCTGTTTTCATCTGTTGCTTGCACTGTAGGTAATCCAATGTAATCCGATTGAGAAAAACACAGAAATTATAGGTAAACACACTCACACTGCACTGTATAATATCGCAAAAATTGAAGAATTTCTTAAGTCCCGAAAATTGCTGAAGAAATTAGTAAATTCAGAAGTTATTGACGGATTTTCTCCAAATTTTGAAACTTCCACTTCCTGGGGCTTGAGTTGAAGAATGTCGTTTATTCCAGAATGCTACGCCAATTAGGGGCTTAATTAGCAGGCTGATTAGTATTACTCCAGTACCTCTTGTTTACCTTTGTAGACTGGTTTCAATTCGAGGACGACGGGGGGTAGATGACATCCGGTTGACCGTCGGAGTGGGAAAAGGTCAGAGTTCACCAAATTAAAACGTGGTAAATCATATAAAAATTAATTTCGCGACTTCTAATTATCTCACTGCTATGAAATTACCCTCAAAATACTCGTGAAGATGTGGAGCGTCTAGCAGTATGAAAATCCAGGCTCATCGATGAAAGGTGGCTGCTGGGCGGGCGATCAAATACGCGTTGTAAGGCTTCCTTGGGTATTCGAAGCGTAGATGAAGCAATTAATCTGTAATTAATTAAACGGTGGACCAATCTTGAAAATTTTGCATCGATGTGCTCCTTAAGATGTTGGCTATCCACTGCAGGTGATTTTAGCTAGATGCGCTGCGTATTTCCGCGAATGCTGGGGTAGAAAACGGAGCAACAAAGGAACGACCTTCACACACGCCGTCAACCTCACAACCTTTTTTTTTTTTTTTTTTTTTAAGTCTGTATACTATTTGTCACTTAAG
Organism: Stegodyphus dumicola; assembly: GCF_044657685.1. NCBI lineage: Eukaryota > Metazoa > Arthropoda > Arachnida > Araneae > Eresidae > Stegodyphus > Stegodyphus dumicola. Next base: position 70,168,358 of record NC_140776.1, read on the forward strand.
GATGACCAGTAAATTTAATGTAGTTAAATAGCAGATATTTGCGGTAATTGGGAGACGAGATAATTAATTATTGCTGCTAATTAAAAAATTAAAGAACAAAAGGCCTACCTTGGCCGTTATGTTTCTTCTGTTTTCATCTGTTGCTTGCACTGCAGGTAATCCAATGTAATCCGATTGAGAAAAACACAGAAATTATAGGTAAACACACTCACACTGCACTGTATAATATCGCAAAAATTGAAGAATTTCTTAAGTCCCGAAAATTGCTGAAGAAATTAGTAAATTCAGAAGTTATTGACGGATTTTCTCCAAATTTTGAAACTTCCACTTCCTGGGGCTTGAGTTGAAGAATGTCGTTTAATCCAGAATGCTACGCCAATTAGGGGCTTAATTAGCAGGCTGATTAGTATTACTCCAGTACCTCTTGTTTACCTTTGTAGACTGGTTTCAATTCGAGGACGACGGGGGGTAGATGACATCCGGTTGACCGTCGGAGTGGGAAAAGGTCAGAGTTCACCAAATTAAAACGTGGTAAATCATATAAAAATTAATTTCGCGACTTCTAATTATCTCACTGCTATGAAATTACCCTCAAAATACTCGTGAAGATGTGGAGCGTCTAGCAGTATGAAAATCCAGGCTCATCGATGAAATGTGACTGCTGGGCGGGCGATCAAATACGCGTTGTAAGGCTTACTTGGGTATTCGAAGCGTAGATGAAGCAATTAATCTGTAATTAATTAAACGGTGGACCAATCTTGAAAATTTTGCATCGATGTGCTCCTTAAGATGTTGGCTATCCACTGCAGGTGATTTTAGCTAGATGCGCTGCGTATTTCCGCGAATGCTGGGGTAGAAAACGGAGCAACAAAGGAACGACCTTCACACACGCCGTCAACCTCACAACCTTTTTTTTTTTTTTTTTTTAAGTCTGTATACTATTTGTCACTTAAGGATGACCAGTAAATTTAATGTAGTTAAATAGCAGATATTTGCGGTAATTGGGAGACGAGATAATTAATTATTGCTGCTAATTAAAAAATTAAAGAACAAAAGGCCTACCTTGGCCGTTATGTTTCTTCTGTTTTCATCTGTTGCTTGCACTGCAGGTAATCCAATGTAATCCGATTGAGAAAAACACAGAAATTATAGGTAAACACACTCACACTGCACTGTATAATATCGCAAAAATTGAAGAATTTCTTAAGTCCCGAAAATTGCTGAAGAAATTAGTAAATTCAGAAGTTATTGACGGATTTTCTCCAAATTTTGAAACTTCCACTTCCTGGGGCTTGAGTTGAAGAATGTCGTTTATTCCAGAATGCTACGCCAATTAGGGGCTTAATTAGCAGGCTGATTAGTATTACTCCAGTACCTCTTGTTTACCTTTGTAGACTGGTTTCAGTTCGAGGACGACGGGGGGTAGATGACATCCGGTTGACCGTCGGAGTGAGAAAAGGTCAGAGTTCACCAAATTAAAACGTGGTAAATCATATAAAAATTAATTTCGCGACTTCTAATTATCTCACTGCTATGAAATTACCCTCAAAATACTCGTGAAGATGTGGAGCGTCTAGCAGTATGAAAATCCAGGCTCATCGATGAAAGGTGACTGCTGGGCGGGCGATCAAATACGCGTTGTAAGGCTTACTTGGGTATTCGAAGCGTAGATGAAGCAATTAATCTGTAATTAATTAAACGGTGGACCAATCTTGAAAATTTTGCATCGATGTGCTCCTTAAGATGTTGGCTATCCACTGCAGGTGATTTTAGCTAGATGCGCTGCGTATTTCCGCGAATGCTGGGATAGAAAACGGAGGAAAAAAGGAACGACCTTCACACACGCCGTCAACCTCACAACCTTTTTTTTTTTTTTTTTTTTTTTTAAGTCTGTATACTATTTGTCACTTAAGGATGACCAGTAAATTTAATGTAGTTAAATAGCAGATATTTGCGGTAATTGGGAGACGAGATAATTAATTATTGCTGCTAATTAAAAAATTAAAGAACAAAAGGCCTACCTTGGCCGTTATGTTTCTTCTATTTTCATCTGTTGCTTGCACTGCAGGTAATCCAATGTAATCCGATTGAGAAAAACACAGAAATTATAGGTAAACACACTCACACTGCACTGTATAATATCGCAAAAATTGAAGAATTTCTTAAGTCCCGAAAATTGCTGAAGAAATTAGTAAATTCAGAAGTTATTGACGGATTTTCTCCAAATTTTGAAACTTCCACTTCCTGGGGCTTGAGTTGAAGAATGTCGTTTATTCCAGAATGCTACGCCAATTAGGGGCTTAATTAGCAGGCTGATTAGTATTACTCCAGTACCTCTTGTTTACCTTTGTAGACTGGTTTCAATTCGAGGACGACGGGGGGTAGATGACATCCGGTTGACCGTCGGAGTGGGAAAAGGTCAGAGTTCACCAAATTAAAACGTGGTAAATCATATAAAAATTAATTTCGCGACTTCTAATTATCTCATTGCTATGAAATTACCCTCAAAATACTCGTGAAGATGTGGAGCGTCTAGCAGTATGAAAATCCAGGCTCATCGATGAAAGGTGACTGCTGGGCGGGCGATCAAATACGCGTTGTAAGGCTTCCTTGGGTATTCGAAGCGTAGATGAAGCAATTAATCTGTAATTAATTAAACGGTGGACCAATCTTGAAAATTTTGCATCGATGTGCTCCTTAAGATGTTGGCTATCCACTGCAGGTGATTTTAGCTAGATGCGCTGCGTATTTCCGCGAATGCTGGGGTAGAAAACGGAGCAACAAAGGAACGACCTTCACACACGCCGTCAACCTCACAACCTTTTTTTTTTTTTTTTTTTAAGTCTGTATACTATTTGTCACTTAAGGATGACCAGTAAATTTAATGTAGTTAAATAGCAGATATTTGCGGTAATTGGGAGACGAGATAATTAATTATTGCTGCTAATTAAAAAATTAAAGAACAAAAGGCCTACCTTGGCCGTTATGTTTCTTCTGTTTTCATCTGTTGCTTGCACTGCAGGTAATCCAATGTAATCCGATTGAGAAAAACACAGAAATTATAGGTAAACACACTCACACTGCACTGTATAATATCGCAAAAATTGAAGAATTTCTTAAGTCCCGAAAATTGCTGAAGAAATTAGTAAATTCAGAAGTTATTCACGGATTTTCTCCAAATTTTGAAACTTCCACTTCCTGGGGCTTGAGTTGAAGAATGTCGTTTATTCCAGAATGCTACGCCAATTAGGGGCTTAATTAGCAGGCTGATTAGTATTACTCCAGTACCTCTTGTTTACCTTTGTAGACTGGTTTCAATTCGAGGACGACGGGGGGTAGATGACATCCGGTTGACCGTCGGAGTGGGAAAAGGTCAGAGTTCACCAAATTAAAACGTGGTAAATCATATAAAAATTAATTTCGCGACTTCTAATTATCTCACTGCTATGAAATTACCCTCAAAATACTCGTGAAGATGTGGAGCGTCTAGCAGTATGAAAATACAGGCTCATCGATGAAAGGTGACTGCTGGGCGGGCGATCAAATACGCGTTGTAAGGCTTCCTTGGGTATTCGAAGCGTAGATGAAGCAATTAATCTGTAATTAATTAAACGGTGGACCAATCTTGAAAATTTTGCATCGATGTGCTCCTTAAGATGTTGGCTATCCACTGCAGGTGATTTTAGCTAGATGCGCTGCGTATTTCCGCGAATGCTGGGATAGAAAACGGAGGAACAAAGGAACGACCTTCACACACGCCGTCAACCTCACAACCTTTTTTTTTTTTTTTTTTTTTTTTTAAGTCTGTATACTATTTGTCACTTAAGGATGACCAGTAAATTTAATGTAGTTAAATAGCAGATATTTGCGGTAATTGGGAGACGAGATAATTAATTATTGCTGCTAATTAAAAAATTAAAGAACAAAAGGCCTACCTTGGCCGTTATGTTTCTTCTGTTTTCATCTGTTGCTTGCACTGCAGGTAATCCAATGTAATCCGATTGAGAAAAACACAGAAATTATAGGTAAACACACTCACACTGCACTGTATAATATCGCAAAAATTGAAGAATTTCTTAAGTCCCGAAAATTGCTGAAGAAATTAGTAAATTCAGAAGTTATTGACGGATTTTCTCCAAATTTTGAAACTTCCACTTCCTGGGGCTTGAGTTGAAGAATGTCGTTTAATCCAGAATGCTACGCCAATTAGGGGCTTAATTAGCAGGCTGATTAGTATTACTCCAGTACCTCTTGTTTACCTTTGTAGACTGGTTTCAATTCGAGGACGACGGGGGGTAGATGACATCCGGTTGACCGTCGGAGTGGGAAAAGGTCAGAGTTCACCAAATTAAAACGTGGTAAATCATATAAAAATTAATTTCGCGACTTCTAATTATCTCACTGCTATGAAATTACCCTCAAAATACTCGTGAAGATGTGGAGCGTCTAGCAGTATGAAAGTCCAGGCTCATCGATGAAAGGTGACTGCTGGGCGGGCGATCAAATACGCGTTGTAAGGCTTACTTGGGTATTCGAAGCGTAGATGAAGCAATTAATCTGTAATTAATTAAACGGTGGACCAATCTTGAAAATTTTGCATCGATGTGCTCCTTAAGATGTTGGCTATCCACTGCAGGTGATTTTAGCTAGATGCGCTGCGTATTTCCGCGAATGCTGGGGTAGAAAACGGAGCAACAAAGGAACGACCTTCACACACGCCGTCAACCTCACAACCTTTTTTTTTTTTTTTTTTAAGTCTGTATACTATTTGTCACTTAAGGATGACCAGTAAATTTAATGTAGTTAAATAGCAGATATTTGCGGTAATTGGGAGACGAGATAATTAATTATTGCTGCTAATTAAAAAATTAAAGAACAAAAGGCCTACCTTGGCCGTTATGTTTCTTCTGTTTTCATCTGTTGCTTGCACTGCAGGTAATCCAATGTAATCCGATTGAGAAAAACACAGAAATTATAGGTAAACACACTCACACTGCACTGTATAATATCGCAAAAATTGAAGAATTTCTTAAGTCCCGAAAATTGCTGAAGAAATTAGTAAATTCAGAAGTTATTGACGGATTTTCTCCAAATTTTGAAACTTCCACTTCCTGGGGCTTGAGTTGAAGAATGTCGTTTATTCCAGAATGCTACGCCAATTAGGGGCTTAATTAGCAGGCTGATTAGTATTACTCCAGTACCTCTTGTTTACCTTTGTAGACTGGTTTCAATTCGAGGACGACGGGGGGTAGATGACATCCGGTTGACCGTCGGAGTGAGAAAAGGTCAGAGTTCACCAAATTAAAACGTGGTAAATCATATAAAAATTAATTTCGCGACTTCTAATTATCTCACTGCTATGAAATTACCCTCAAAATACTCGTGAAGATGTGGAGCGTCTAGCAGTATGAAAATCCAGGCTCATCGATGAAAGGTGACTGCTGGGCGGGCGATCAAATACGCGTTGTAAGGCTTCCTTGGGTATTCGAAGCGTAGATGAAGCAATTAATCTGTAATTAATTAAACGGTGGACCAATCTTGAAAATTTTGCATCGATGTGCTCCTTAAGATGTTGGCTATCCACTGCAGGTGATTTTAGCTAGATGCGCTGCGTATTTCCGCGAATGCTGGGATAGAAAACGGAGGAACAAAGGAACGACCTTCACACACGCCGTCAACCTCACAACCTTTTTTTTTTTTTTTTTTTTTTTTAAGTCTGTATACTATTTGTCACTTAAGGATGACCAGTAAATTAAATGTAGTTAAATAGCAGATATTTGCGGTAATTGGGAGACGAGATAATTAATTATTGCTGCTAATTAAAAAATTAAAGAACAAAAGGCCTACCTTGGCCGTTATGTTTCTTCTGTTTTCATCTGTTGCTTGCACTGCAGGTAATCCAATGTAATCCGATTGAGAAAAACACAGAAATTATAGGTAAACACACTCACACTGCACTGTATAATATCGCAAAAATTGAAGAATTTCTTAAGTCCCGAAAATTGCTGAAGAAATTAGTAAATTCAGAAGTTATTGACGGATTTTCTCCAAATTTTGAAACTTCCACTTCCTGGGGCTTGAGTTGAAGAATGTCGTTTATTCCAGAATGCTACGCCAATTAGGGGCTTAATTAGCAGGCTGATTAGTATTACTCCAGTACCTCTTGTTTACCTTTGTAGACTGGTTTCAATTCGAGGACGACGGGGGGTAGATGACATCCGGTTGACCGTCGGAGTGGGAAAAGGTCAGAGTTCACCAAATTAAAACGTGGTAAATCATATAAAAATTAATTTCGCGACTTCTAATTATCTCACTGCTATGAAATTACCCTCAAAATACTCGTGAAGATGTGGAGCGTCTAGCAGTATGAAAATACAGGCTCATCGATGAAAGGTGACTGCTGGGCGGGCGATCAAATACGCGTTGTAAGGCTTCCTTGGGTATTCGAAGCGTAGATGAAGCAATTAATCTGTAATTAATTAAACGGTGGACCAATCTTGAAAATTTTGCATCGATGTGCTCCTTAAGATGTTGGCTATCCACTGCAGGTGATTTTAGCTAGATGCGCTGCGTATTTCCGCGAATGCTGGGATAGAAAACGGAGGAACAAAGGAACGACCTTCACACACGCCGTCAACCTCACAACCTTTTTTTTTTTTTTTTTTTTTTTTAAGTCTGTATACTATTTGTCACTTAAGGATGACCAGTAAATTTAATGTAGTTAAATAGCAGATATTTGCGGTAATTGGGAGACGAGATAATTAATTATTGCTGCTAATTAAAAAATTAAAGAACAAAAGGCCTACCTTGGCCGTTATGTTTCTTCTGTTTTCATCTGTTGCTTGCACTGCAGGTAATCCAATGTAATCCGATTGAGAAAAACACAGAAATTATAGGTAAACACACTCACACTGCACTGTATAATATCGCAAAAATTGAAGAATTTCTTAAGTCCCGAAAATTGCTGAAGAAATTAGTAAATTCAGAAGTTATTGACGGATTTTCTCCAAATTTTGAAACTTCCACTTCCTGGGGCTTGAGTTGAAGAATGTCGTTTATTCCAGAATGCTACGCCAATTAGGGGCTTAATTAGCAGGCTGATTAGTATTACTCCAGTACCTCTTGTTTACCTTTGTAGACTGGTTTCAATTCGAGGACGACGGGGGGTAGATGACATCCGGTTGACCGTCGGAGTGGGAAAAGGTCAGAGTTCACCAAATTAAAACGTGGTAAATCATATAAAAATTAATTTCGCGACTTCTAATTATCTCACTGCTATGAAATTACCCTCAAAATACTCGTGAAGATGTGGAGCGTCTAGCAGTATGAAAATCCAGGCTCATCGATGAAAGGTGACTGCTGGGCGGGCGATCAAATACGCGTTGTAAGGCTTCCTTGGGTATTCGAAGCGTAGATGAAGCAATTAATCTGTAATTAATTAAACGGTGGACCAATCTTGAAAATTTTGCATTGATGTGCTCCTTAAGATGTTGGCTATCCACTGCAGGTGATTTTAGCTAGATGCGCTGCGTATTTCCGCGAATGCTGGGGTAGAAAACGGAGCAACAAAGGAACGACCTTCACACACGCCGTCAACCTCACAACCTTTTTTTTTTTTTTTTTAAGTCTGTATACTATTTGTCACTTAAGGATGACCAGTAAATTTAATGTAGTTAAATAGCAGATATTTGCGGTAATTGGGAGACGCGATAATTAATTATTGCTGCTAATTAAAAAATTAAAGAACAAAAGGCCTACCTTGGCCGTTATGTTTCTTCTGTTTTCATCTGTTGCTTGCACTGCAGGTAATCCAATGTAATCCGATTGAGAAAAACACAGAAATTATAGGTAAACACACTCACACTGCACTGTATAATATCGCAAAAATTGAAGAATTTCTTAAGTCCCGAAAATTGCTGAAGAAATTAGTAAATTCAGAAGTTATTCACGGATTTTCTCCAAATTTTGAAACTTCCACTTCCTGGGGCTTGAGTTGAAGAATGTCGTTTATTCCAGAATGCTACGCCAATTAGGGGCTTAATTAGCAGGCTGATTAGTATTACTCCAGTACCTCTTGTTTACCTTTGTAGACTGGTTTCAATTCGAGGACGACGGGGGGTAGATGACATCCGGTTGACCGTCGGAGTGGGAAAAGGTCAGAGTTCACCAAATTAAAACGTGGTAAATCATATAAAAATTAATTTCGCGACTTCTAATTATCTCACTGCTATGAAATTACCCTCAAAATACTCGTGAAGATGTGGAGCGTCTAGCAGTATGAAAATACAGGCTCATCGATGAAAGGTGACTGCTGGGCGGGCGATCAAATACGCGTTGTAAGGCTTCCTTGGGTATTCGAAGCGTAGATGAAGCAATTAATCTGTAATTAATTAAACGGTGGACCAATCTTGAAAATTTTGCATCGATGTGCTCCTTAAGATGTTGGCTATCCACTGCAGGTGATTTTAGCTAGATGCGCTGCGTATTTCCGCGAATGCTGGGGTAGAAAACGGAGCAACAAAGGAACGACCTTCACACACGCCGTCAACCTCACAACCTTTTTCTTTTTTTTTTTTAAGTCTGTATACTATTTGTCACTTAAGGATGACCAGTAAATTTAATGTAGTTAAATAGCAGATATTTGCGGTAATTGGGAGACGCGATAATTAATTATTGCTGCTAATTAAAAAATTAAAGAACAAAAGGCCTACCTTGGCCGTTATGTTTCTTCTGTTTTCATCTGTTGCTTGCACTGCAGGTAATCCAATGTAATCCGATTGAGAAAAACACAGAAATTATAGGTAAACACACTCACACTGCACTGTATAATATCGCAAAAATTGAAGAATTTCTTAAGTCCCGAAAATTGCTGAAGAAATTAGTAAATTCAGAAGTTATTCACGGATTTTCTCCAAATTTTGAAACTTCCACTTCCTGGGGCTTGAGTTGAAGAATGTCGTTTATTCCAGAATGCTACGCCAATTAGGGGCTTAATTAGCAGGCTGATTAGTATTACTCCAGTACCTCTTGTTTACCTTTGTAGACTGGTTTCAATTCGAGGACGACGGGGGGTAGATGACATCCGGTTGACCGTCGGAGTGGGAAAAGGTCAGAGTTCACCAAATTAAAACGTGGTAAATCATATAAAAATTAATTTCGCGACTTCTAATTATCTCACTGCTATGAAATTACCCTCAAAATACTCGTGAAGATGTGGAGCGTCTAGCAGTATGAAAATACAGGCTCATCGATGAAAGGTGACTGCTGGGCGGGCGATCAAATACGCGTTGTGAGGCTTCCTTGGGTATTCGAAGCGTAGATGAAGCAATTAATCTGTAATTAATTAAACGGTGGACCAATCTTGAAAATTTTGCATCGATGTGCTCCTTAAGATGTTGGCTATCCACTGCAGGTGATTTTAGCTAGATGCGCTGCGTATTTCCGCGAATGCTGGGGTAGAAAACGGAGCAACAAAGGAACGACCTTCACACACGCCGTCAACCTCACAACCTTTTTTTTTTTTTTTTTTTTAAGTCTGTATACTATTTGTCACTTAAGGATGACCAGTAAATTTAATGTAGTTAAATAGCAGATATTTGCGGTAATTGGGAGACGAGATAATTAATTATTGCTGCTAATTAAAAAATTAAAGAACAAAAGGCCTACCTTGGCCGTTATGTTTCTTCTGTTTTCATCTGTTGCTTGCACTGCAGGTAATCCAATGTAATCCGATTGAGAAAAACACAGAAATTATAGGTAAACACACTCACACTGCACTGTATAATATCGCAAAAATTGAAGAATTTCTTAAGTCCCGAAAATTGCTGAAGAAATTAGTAAATTCAGAAGTTATTGACGGATTTTCTCCAAATTTTGAAACTTCCACTTCCTGGGGCTTGAGTTGAAGAATGTCGTTTATTCCAGAATGCTACGCCAATTAGGGGCTTAATTAGCAGGCTGATTAGTATTACTCCAGTACCTCTTGTTTACCTTTGTAGACTGGTTTCAATTCGAGGACGACGGGGGGTAGATGACATCCGGTTGACCGTCGGAGTGGGAAAAGGTCAGAGTTCACCAAATTAAAACGTGGTAAATCATATAAAAATTAATTTCGCGACTTCTAATTATCTCACTGCTATGAAATTACCCTCAAAATACTCGTGAAGATGTGGAGCGTCTAGCAGTATGAAAATACAGGCTCATCGATGAAAGGTGACTGCTGGGCGGGCGATCAAATACGCGTTGTAAGGCTTCCTTGGGTATTCGAAGCGTAGATGAAGCAATTAATCTGTAATTAATTAAACGGTGGACCAATCTTGAAAATTTTGCATCGATGTGCTCCTTAAGATGTTGGCTATCCACTGCAGGTGATTTTAGCTAGATGCGCTGCGTATTTCCGCGAATGCTGGGATAGAAAACGGAGGAACAAAGGAACGACCTTCACACACGCCGTCAACCTCACAACCTTTTTTTTTTTTTTTTTTTTTTTAAGTCTGTATACTATTTGTCACTTAAGGATGACCAGTAAATTTAATGTAGTTAAATAGCAGATATTTGCGGTAATTGGGAGACGAGATAATTAATTATTGCTGCTAATTAAAAAATTAAAGAACAAAAGGCCTACCTTGGCCGTTATGTTTCTTCTGTTTTCATCTGTTGCTTGCACTGCAGGTAATCCAATGTAATCCGATTGAGAAAAACACAGAAATTATAGGTAAACACACTCACACTGCACTGTATAATATCGCAAAAATTGAAGAATTTCTTAAGTCCCGAAAATTGCTGAAGAAATTAGTAAATTCAGAAGTTATTGACGGATTTTCTCCAAATTTTGAAACTTCCACTTCCTGGGGCTTGAGTTGAAGAATGTCGTTTATTCCAGAATGCTACGCCAATTAGGGGCTTAATTAGCAGGCTGATTAGTATTACTCCAGTACCTCTTGTTTACCTTTGTAGACTGGTTTCAATTCGAGGACGACGGGGGGTAGATGACATCCGGTTGACCGTCGGAGTGGGAAAAGGTCAGAGTTCACCAAATTAAAACGTGGTAAATCATATAAAAATTAATTTCGCGACTTCTAATTATCTCACTGCTATGAAATTACCCTCAAAATACTCGTGAAGATGTGGAGCGTCTAGCAGTATGAAAATCCAGGCTCATCGATGAAAGGTGACTGCTGGGCGGGCGATCAAATACGCGTTGTAAGGCTTCCTTGGGTATTCGAAGCGTAGATGAAGCAATTAATCTGTAATTAATTAAACGGTGGACCAATCTTGAAAATTTTGCATCGATGTGCTCCTTAAGATGTTGGCTATCCACTGCAGGTGATTTTAGCTAGATGCGCTGCGTATTTCCGCGAATGCTGGGATAGAAAACGGAGGAACAAAGGAACGACCTTCACACACGCCGTCAACCTCACAACCTTTTTTTTTTTTTTTTTTTTTTTAAGTCTGTATACTATTTGTCACTTAAGGATGACCAGTAAATTTAATGTAGTTAAATAGCAGATATTTGCGGTAATTGGGAGACGAGATAATTAATTATTGCTGCTAATTAAAAAATTAAAGAACAAAAGGCCTACCTTGGCCGTTATGTTTCTTCTGTTTTCATCTGTTGCTTGCACTGCAGGTAATCCAATGTAATCCGATTGAGAAAAACACAGAAATTATAGGTAAACACACTCACACTGCACTGTATAATATCGCAAAAATTGAAGAATTTCTTAAGTCCCGAAAATTGCTGAAGAAATTAGTAAATTCAGAAGTTATTGACGGATTTTCTCCAAATTTTGAAACTTCCACTTCCTGGGGCTTGAGTTGAAGAATGTCGTTTATTCCAGAATGCTACGCCAATTAGGGGCTTAATTAGCAGGCTGATTAGTATTACTCCAGTACCTCTTGTTTACCTTTGTAGACTGGTTTCAATTCGAGGACGACGGGGGGTAGATGACATCCGGTTGACCGTCGGAGTGGGAAAAGGTCAGAGTTCACCAAATTAAAACGTGGTAAATCATATAAAAATTAATTTCGCGACTTCTAATTATCTCACTGCTATGAAATTACCCTCAAAATACTCGTGAAGATGTGGAGCGTCTAGCAGTATGAAAATCCAGGCTCATCGATGAAAGGTGACTGCTGGGCGGGCGATCAAATACGCGTTGTAAGGCTTCCTTGGGTATTCGAAGCGTAGATGAAGCAATTAATCTGTAATTAATTAAACGGTGGACCAATCTTGAAAATTTTGCATCGATGTGCTCCTTAAGATGTTGGCTATCCACTGCAGGTGATTTTAGCTAGATGCGCTGCGTATTTCCGCGAATGCTGGGGTAGAAAACGGAGCAACAAAGGAACGACCTTCACACACGCCGTCAACCTCACAACCTTTTTTTTTTTTTTTTTTAAGTCTGTATACTATTTGTCACTTAAGGATGACCAGTAAATTTAATGTAGTTAAATAGCAGATATTTGCGGTAATTGGGAGACGCGATAATTAATTATTGCTGCTAATTAAAAAATTAAAGAACAAAAGGCCTACCTTGGCCGTTATGTTTCTTCTGTTTTCATCTGTTGCTTGCACTGCAGGTAATCCAATGTAATCCGATTGAGAAAAACACAGAAATTATAGGTAAACACACTCACACTGCACTGTATAATATCGCAAAAATTGAAGAATTTCTTAAGTCCCGAAAATTGCTGAAGAAATTAGTAAATTCAGAAGTTATTCACGGATTTTCTCCAAATTTTGAAACTTCCACTTCCTGGGGCTTGAGTTGAAGAATGTCGTTTATTCCAGAATGCTACGCCAATTAGGGGCTTAATTAGCAGGCTGATTAGTATTACTCCAGTACCTCTTGTTTACCTTTGTAGACTGGTTTCAATTCGAGGACGACGGGGGGTAGATGACATCCGGTTGACCGTCGGAGTGGGAAAAGGTCAGAGTTCACCAAATTAAAACGTGGTAAATCATATAAAAATTAATTTCGCGACTTCTAATTATCTCACTGCTATGAAATTACCCTCAAAATACTCGTGAAGATGTGGAGCGTCTAGCAGTATGAAAATACAGGCTCATCGATGAAAGGTGACTGCTGGGCGGGCGATCAAATACGCGTTGTAAGGCTTCCTTGGGTATTCGAAGCGTAGATGAAGCAATTAATCTGTAATTAATTAAACGGTGGACCAATCTTGAAAATTTTGCATCGATGTGCTCCTTAAGATGTTGGCTATCCACTGCAGGTGATTTTAGCTAGATGCGCTGCGTATTTCCGCGAATGCTGGGGTAGAAAACGGAGCAACAAAGGAACGACCTTCACACACGCCGTCAACCTCACAACCTTTTTCTTTTTTTTTTTTAAGTCTGTATACTATTTGTCACTTAAGGATGACCAGTAAATTTAATGTAGTTAAATAGCAGATATTTGCGGTAATTGGGAGACGCGATAATTAATTATTGCTGCTAATTAAAAAATTAAAGAACAAAAGGCCTACCTTGGCCGTTATGTTTCTTCTGTTTTCATCTGTTGCTTGCACTGCAGGTAATCCAATGTAATCCGATTGAGAAAAACACAGAAATTATAGGTAAACACACTCACACTGCACTGTATAATATCGCAAAAATTGAAGAATTTCTTAAGTCCCGAAAATTGCTGAAGAAATTAGTAAATTCAGAAGTTATTGACGGATTTTCTCCAAATTTTGAAACTTCCACTTCCTGGGGCTTGAGTTGAAGAATGTCGTTTATTCCAGAATGCTACGCCAATTAGGGGCTTAATTAGCAGGCTGATTAGTATTACTCCAGTACCTCTTGTTTACCTTTGTAGACTGGTTTCAATTCGAGGACGACGGGGGGTAGATGACATCCGGTTGACCGTCGGAGTGAGAAAAGGTCAGAGTTCACCAAATTAAAACGTGGTAAATCATATAAAAATTAATTTCGCGACTTCTAATTATCTCACTGCTATGAAATTACCCTCAAAATACTCGTGAAGATGTGGAGCGTCTAGCAGTATGAAAATCCAGGCTCATCGATGAAAGGTGACTGCTGGGCGGGCGATCAAATACGCGTTGTAAGGCTTACTTGGGTATTCGAAGCGTAGATGAAGCAATTAATCTGTAATTAATTAAACGGTGGACCAATCTTGAAAATTTTGCATCGATGTGCTCCTTAAGATGTTGGCTATCCACTGCAGGTGATTTTAGCTAGATGCGCTGCGTATTTCCGCGAATGCTGGGGTAGAAAACGGAGCAACAAAGGAACGACCTTCACACACGCCGTCAACCTCACAACCTTTTTTTTTTTTTTTTTTTTTAAGTCTGTATACTATTTGTCACTTAAGGATGACCAGTAAATTTAATGTAGTTAAATAGCAGATATTTGCGGTAATTGGGAGACGAGATAATTAATTATTGCTGCTAATTAAAAAATTAAAGAACAAAAGGCCTACCTTGGCCGTTATGTTTCTTCTGTTTTCATCTGTTGCTTGCACTGCAGGTAATCCAATGTAATCCGATTGAGAAAAACACAGAAATTATAGGTAAACACACTCACACTGCACTGTATAATATCGCAAAAATTGAAGAATTTCTTAAGTCCCGAAAATTGCTGAAGAAATTAGTAAATTCAGAAGTTATTGACGGATTTTCTCCAAATTTTGAAACTTCCACTTCCTGGGGCTTGAGTTGAAGAATGTCGTTTATTCCAGAATGCTACGCCAATTAGGGGCTTAATTAGCAGGCTGATTAGTATTACTCCAGTACCTCTTGTTTACCTTTGTAGACTGGTTTCAATTCGAGGACGACGGGGGGTAGATGACATCCGGTTGACCGTCGGAGTGAGAAAAGGTCAGAGTTCACCAAATTAAAACGTGGTAAATCATATAAAAATTAATTTCGCGACTTCTAATTATCTCACTGCTATGAAATTACCCTCAAAATACTCGTGAAGATGTGGAGCGTCTAGCAGTATGAAAATCCAGGCTCATCGATGAAAGGTGACTGCTGGGCGGGCGATCAAATACGCGTTGTAAGGCTTACTTGGGTATTCGAAGCGTAGATGAAGCAATTAATCTGTAATTAATTAAACGGTGGACCAATCTTGAAAATTTTGCATCGATGTGCTCCTTAAGATGTTGGCTATCCACTGCAGGTGATTTTAGCTAGATGCGCTGCGTATTTCCGCGAATGCTGGGATAGAAAACGGAGGAACAAAGGAACGACCTTCACACACGCCGTCAACCTCACAACCTTTTTTTTTTTTTTTTTTTTTTTTTAAGTCTGTATACTATTTGTCACTTAAGGATGACCAGTAAATTTAATGTAGTTAAATAGCAGATATTTGCGGTAATTGGGAGACGAGATAATTAATTATTGCTGCTAATTAAAAAATTAAAGAACAAAAGGCCTACCTTGGCCGTTATGTTTCTTCTGTTTTCATCTGTTGCTTGCACTGTAGGTAATCCAATGTAATCCGATTGAGAAAAACACAGAAATTATAGGTAAACACACTCACACTGCACTGTATAATATCGCAAAAATTGAAGAATTTCTTAAGTCCCGAAAATTGCTGAAGAAATTAGTAAATTCAGAAGTTATTGACGGATTTTCTCCAAATTTTGAAACTTCCACTTCCTGGGGCTTGAGTTGAAGAATGTCGTTTATTCCAGAATGCTACGCCAATTAGGGGCTTAATTAGCAGGCTGATTAGTATTACTCCAGTACCTCTTGTTTACCTTTGTAGACTGGTTTCAATTCGAGGACGACGGGGGGTAGATGACATCCGGTTGACCGTCGGAGTGGGAAAAGGTCAGAGTTCACCAAATTAAAACGTGGTAAATCATATAAAAATTAATTTCGCGACTTCTAATTATCTCACTGCTATGAAATTACCCTCAAAATACTCGTGAAGATGTGGAGCGTCTAGCAGTATGAAAATCCAGGCTCATCGATGAAAGGTGGCTGCTGGGCGGGCGATCAAATACGCGTTGTAAGGCTTCCTTGGGTATTCGAAGCGTAGATGAAGCAATTAATCTGTAATTAATTAAACGGTGGACCAATCTTGAAAATTTTGCATCGATGTGCTCCTTAAGATGTTGGCTATCCACTGCAGGTGATTTTAGCTAGATGCGCTGCGTATTTCCGCGAATGCTGGGGTAGAAAACGGAGCAACAAAGGAACGACCTTCACACACGCCGTCAACCTCACAACCTTTTTTTTTTTTTTTTTTTTTTTAAGTCTGTATACTATTTGTCACTTAAGGATGACCAGTAAATTTAATGTACTTAAATAGCAGATATTTGCGGTAATTGGGAGACGAGATAATTAATTATTGCTGCTAATTAAAAAATTAAAGAACAAAAGGCCTACCTTGGCCGTTATGTTTCTTCTGTTTTCATCTGTTGCTTGCACTGCAGGTAATCCAATGTAATCCGATTGAGAAAAACACAGAAATTATAGGTAAACACACTCACACTGCACTGTATAATATCGCAAAAATTGAAGAATTTCTTAAGTCCCGAAAATTGCTGAAGAAATTAGTAAATTCAGAAGTTATTGACGGATTTTCTCCAAATTTTGAAACTTCCACTTCCTGGGGCTTGAGTTGAAGAATGTCGTTTATTCCAGAATGCTACGCCAATTAGGGGCTTAATTAGCAGGCTGATTAGTATTACTCCAGTACCTCTTGTTTACCTTTGTAGACTGGTTTCAATTCGAGGACGACGGGGGGTAGATGACATCCGGTTGACCGTCGGAGTGGGAAAAGGTCAGAGTTCACCAAATTAAAACGTGGTAAATCATATAAAAATTAATTTCGCGACTTCTAATTATCTCACTGCTATGAAATTACCCTCAAAATACTCGTGAAGATGTGGAGCGTCTAGCAGTATGAAAATCCAGGCTCATCGATGAAAGGTGACTGCTGGGCGGGCGATCAAATACGCGTTGTAAGGCTTCCTTGGGTATTCGAAGCGTAGATGAAGCAATTAATCTGTAATTAATTAAACGGTGGACCAATCTTGAAAATTTTGCATCGATGTGCTCCTTAAGATGTTGGCTATCCACTGCAGGTGATTTTAGCTAGATGCGCTGCGTATTTCCGCGAATGCTGGGGTAGAAAACGGAGCAACAAAGGAACGACCTTCACACACGCCGTCAACCTCACAACCTTTTTTTTTTTTTTTTTTTAAGTCTGTATACTATTTGTCACTTAAGGATGACCAGTAAATTTAATGTAGTTAAATAGCAGATATTTGCGGTAATTGGGAGACGAGATAATTAATTATTGCTGCTAATTAAAAAATTAAAGAACAAAAGGCCTACCTTGGCCGTTATGTTTCTTCTGTTTTCATCTGTTGCTTGCACTGTAGGTAATCCAATGTAATCCGATTGAGAAAAACACAGAAATTATAGGTAAACACACTCACACTGCACTGTATAATATCGCAAAAATTGAAGAATTTCTTAAGTCCCGAAAATTGCTGAAGAAATTAGTAAATTCAGAAGTTATTGACGGATTTTCTCCAAATTTTGAAACTTCCACTTCCTGGGGCTTGAGTTGAAGAATGTCGTTTATTCCAGAATGCTACGCCAATTAGGGGCTTAATTAGCAGGCTGATTAGTATTACTCCAGTACCTCTTGTTTACCTTTGTAGACTGGTTTCAATTCGAGGACGACGGGGGGTAGATGACATCCGGTTGACCGTCGGAGTGAGAAAAGGTCAGAGTTCACCAAATTAAAACGTGGTAAATCATATAAAAATTAATTTCGCGACTTCTAATTATCTCACTGCTATGAAATTACCCTCAAAATACTCGTGAAGATGTGGAGCGTCTAGCAGTATGAAAATCCAGGCTCATCGATGAAAGGTGACTGCTGGGCGGGCGATCAAATACGCGTTGTAAGGCTTACTTGGGTATTCGAAGCGTAGATGAAGCAATTAATCTGTAATTAATTAAACGGTAGACCAATCTTGAAAATTTTGCATCGATGTGCTCCTTAAGATGTTGGCTATCCACTGCAGGTGATTTTAGCTAGATGCGCTGCGTATTTCCGCGAATGCTGGGATAGAAAACGGAGGAACAAAGGAACGACCTTCACACACGCCGTCAACCTCACAACCTTTTTTTTTTTTTTTTTTTTTTTTTTTTAAGTCTGTATACTATTTGTCACTTAAGGATGACCAGTAAATTTAATGTAGTTAAATAGCAGATATTTGCGGTAATTGGGAGACGAGATAATTAATTATTGCTGCTAATTAAAAAATTAAAGAACAAAAGGCCTACCTTGGCCGTTATGTTTCTTCTGTTTTCATCTGTTGCTTGCACTGCAGGTAATCCAATGTAATCCGATTGAGAAAAACACAGAAATTATAGGTAAACACACTCACACTGCACTGTATAATATCGCAAAAATTGAAGAATTTCTTAAGTCCCGAAAATTGCTGAAGAAATTAGTAAATTCAGAAGTTATTGACGGATTTTCTCCAAATTTTGAAACTTCCACTTCCTGGGGCTTGAGTTGAAGAATGTCGTTTATTCCAGAATGCTACGCCAATTAGGGGCTTAATTAGCAGGCTGATTAGTATTACTCCAGTACCTCTTGTTTACCTTTGTAGACTGGTTTCAATTCGAGGACGACGGGGGGTAGATGACATCCGGTTGACCGTCGGAGTGGGAAAAGGTCAGAGTTCACCAAATTAAAACGTGGTAAATCATATAAAAATTAATTTCGCGACTTCTAATTATCTCACTGCTATGAAATTACCCTCAAAATACTCGTGAAGATGTGGAGCGTCTAGCAGTATGAAAATCCAGGCTCATCGATGAAAGGTGACTGCTGGGCGGGCGATCAAATACGCGTTGTAAGGCTTACTTGGATATTCGAAGCGTAGATGAAGCAATTAATCTGTAATTAATTAAACGGTGGACCAATCTTGAAAATTTTGCATCGATGTGCTCCTTAAGATGTTGGCTATCCACTGCAGGTGATTTTAGCTAGATGCGCTGCGTATTTCCGCGAATGCTGGGGTAGAAAACGGAGCAACAAAGGAACGACCTTCACACACGCCGTCAACCTCACAATCTTTTTTTTTTTTTTTTTTTTAAGTCTGTATACTATTTGTCACTTAAGGATGACCAGTAAATTTAATGTAGTTAAATAGCAGATATTTGCGGTAATTGGGAGACGAGATAATTAATTATTGCTGCTAATTAAAAAATTAAAGAACAAAAGGCCTACCTTGGCCGTTATGTTTCTTCTGTTTTCATCTGTTGCTTGCACTGCAGGTAATCCAATGTAATCCGATTGAGAAAAACACAGAAATTATAGGTAAACACACTCACACTGCACTGTATAATATCGCAAAAATTGAAGAATTTCTTAAGTCCCGAAAATTGCTGAAGAAATTAGTAAATTCAGAAGTTATTCACGGATTTTCTTCAAATTTTGAAACTTCCACTTCCTGGGGCTTGAGTTGAAGAATGTCGTTTATTCCAGAATGCTACGCCAATTAGGGGCTTAATTAGCAGGCTGATTAGTATTACTCCAGTACCTCTTGTTTACCTTTGTAGACTGGTTTCAATTCGAGGACGACGGGGGGTAGATGACATCCGGTTGACCGTCGGAGTGGGAAAAGGTCAGAGTTCACCAAATTAAAACGTGGTAAATCATATAAAAATTAATTTCGCGACTTCTAATTATCTCACTGCTATGAAATTACCCTCAAAATACTCGTGAAGATGTGGAGCGTCTAGCAGTATGAAAATCCAGGCTCATCGATGAAAGGTGACTGCTGGGCGGGCGATCAAATACGCGTTGTAAGGCTTACTTGGGTATTCGAAGCGTAGATGAAGCAATTAATCTGTAATTAATTAAACGGTGGACCAATCTTGAAAATTTTGCATCGATGTGCTCCTTAGGATGTTGGCTATTCACTGCAGGTGATTTTAGCTAGATGCGCTGCGTATTTCCGCGAATGCTGGGGTAGAAAACGGAGCAACAAAGGAACGACCTTCACACACGCCGTCAACCTCACAACCTTTTTTTTTTTTTTTTTTTTTTTAAGTCTGTATACTATTTGTCACTTAAGGATGACCAGTAAATTTAATGTACTTAAATAGCAGATATTTGCGGTAATTGGGAGACGAGATAATTAATTATTGCTGCTAATTAAAAAATTAAAGAACAAAAGGCCTACCTTGGCCGTTATGTTTCTTCTGTTTTCATCTGTTGCTTGCACTGCAGGTAATCCAATGTAATCCGATTGAGAAAAACACAGAAATTATAGGTAAACACACTCACACTGCACTGTATAATATCGCAAAAATTGAAGAATTTCTTAAGTCCCGAAAATTGCTGAAGAAATTAGTAAATTCAGAAGTTATTGACGGATTTTCTCCAAATTTTGAAACTTCCACTTCCTGGGGCTTGAGTTGAAGAATGTCGTTTATTCCAGAATGCTACGCCAATTAGGGGCTTAATTAGCAGGCTGATTAGTATTACTCCAGTACCTCTTGTTTACCTTTGTAGACTGGTTTCAATTCGAGGACGACGGGGGGTAGATGACATCCGGTTGACCGTCGGAGTGGGAAAAGGTCAGAGTTCACCAAATTAAAACGTGGTAAATCATATAAAAATTAATTTCGCGACTTCTAATTATCTCACTGCTATGAAATTACCCTCAAAATACTCGTGAAGATGTGGAGCGTCTAGCAGTATGAAAATCCAGGCTCATCGATGAAAGGTGACTGCTGGGCGGGCGATCAAATACGCGTTGTAAGGCTTCCTTGGGTATTCGAAGCGTAGATGAAGCAATTAATCTGTAATTAATTAAACGGTGGACCAATCTTGAAAATTTTGCATCGATGTGCTCCTTAAGATGTTGGCTATCCACTGCAGGTGATTTTAGCTAGATGCGCTGCGTATTTCCGCGAATGCTGGGGTAGAAAACGGAGCAACAAAGGAACGACCTTCACACACGCCGTCAACCTCACAACCTTTTTTTTTTTTTTTTTTAAGTCTGTATACTATTTGTCACTTAAGGATGACCAGTAAATTTAATGTAGTTAAATAGCAGATATTTGCGGTAATTGGGAGACGAGATAATTAATTATTGCTGCTAATTAAAAAATTAAAGAACAAAAGGCCTACCTTGGCCGTTATGTTTCTTCTGTTTTCATCTGTTGCTTGCACTGTAGGTAATCCAATGTAATCCGATTGAGAAAAACACAGAAATTATAGGTAAACACACTCACACTGCACTGTATAATATCGGAAAAATTGAAGAATTTCTTAAGTCCCGAAAATTGCTGAAGAAATTAGTAAATTCAGAAGTTATTGACGGATTTTCTCCAAATTTTGAAACTTCCACTTCCTGGGGCTTGAGTTGAAGAATGTCGTTTATTCCAGAATGCTACGCCAATTAGGGGCTTAATTAGCAGGCTGATTAGTATTACTCCAGTACCTCTTGTTTACCTTTGTAGACTGGTTTCAATTCGAGGACGACGGGGGGTAGATGACATCCGGTTGACCGTCGGAGTGAGAAAAGGTCAGAGTTCACCAAATTAAAACGTGGTAAATCATATAAAAATTAATTTCGCGACTTCTAATTATCTCACTGCTATGCAATTACCCTCAAAATACTCGTGAAGATGTGGAGCGTCTAGCAGTATGAAAATCCAGGCTCATCGATGAAAGGTGACTGCTGGGCGGGCGATCAAATACGCGTTGTAAGGCTTACTTGGGTATTCGAAGCGTAGATGAAGCAATTAATCTGTAATTAATTAAACGGTAGACCAATCTTGAAAATTTTGCATCGATGTGCTCCTTAAGATGTTGGCTATCCACTGCAGGTGATTTTAGCTAGATGCGCTGCGTATTTCCGCGAATGCTGGGATAGAAAACGGAGGAACAAAGGAACGACCTTCACACACGCCGTCAACCTCACAACCTTTTTTTTTTTTTTTTTTTTTTTTTTTTAAGTCTGTATACTATTTGTCACTTAAGGATGACCAGTAAATTTAATGTAGTTAAATAGCAGATATTTGCGGTAATTGGGAGACGAGATAATTAATTATTGCTGCTAATTAAAAAATTAAAGAACAAAAGGCCTACCTTGGCCGTTATGTTTCTTCTGTTTTCATCTGTTGCTTGCACTGCAGGTAATCCAATGTAATCCGATTGAGAAAAACACAGAAATTATAGGTAAACACACTCACACTGCACTGTATAATATCGCAAAAATTGAAGAATTTCTTAAGTCCCGAAAATTGCTGAAGAAATTAGTAAATTCAGAAGTTATTGACGGATTTTCTCCAAATTTTGAAACTTCCACTTCCTGGGGCTTGAGTTGAAGAATGTCGTTTATTCCAGAATGCTACGCCAATTAGGGGCTTAATTAGCAGGCTGATTAGTATTACTCCAGTACCTCTTGTTTACCTTTGTAGACTGGTTTCAATTCGAGGACGACGGGGGGTAGATGACATCCGGTTGACCGTCGGAGTGGGAAAAGGTCAGAGTTCACCAAATTAAAACGTGGTAAATCATATAAAAATTAATTTCGCGACTTCTAATTATCTCACTGCTATGAAATTACCCTCAAAATACTCGTGAAGATGTGGAGCGTCTAGCAGTATGAAAATCCAGGCTCATCGATGAAAGGTGACTGCTGGGCGGGCGATCAAATACGCGTTGTAAGGCTTACTTGGGTATTCGAAGCGTAGATGAAGCAATTAATCTGTAATTAATTAAACGGTGGACCAATCTTGAAAATTTTGCATCGATGTGCTCCTTAAGATGTTGGCTATCCACTGCAGGTGATTTTAGCTAGATGCGCTGCGTATTTCCGCGAATGCTGGGGTAGAAAACGGAGCAACAAAGGAACGACCTTCACACACGCCGTCAACCTCACAACCTTTTTTTTTTTTTTTTTTTTAAGTCTGTATACTATTTGTCACTTAAGGATGACCAGTAAATTTAATGTAGTTAAATAGCAGATATTTGCGGTAATTGGGAGACGAGATAATTAATTATTGCTGCTAATTAAAAAATTAAAGAACAAAAGGCCTACCTTGGCCGTTATGTTTCTTCTGTTTTCATCTGTTGCTTGCACTGCAGGTAATCCAATGTAATCCGATTGAGAAAAACACAGAAATTATAGGTAAACACACTCACACTGCACTGTATAATATCGCAAAAATTGAAGAATTTCTTAAGTCCCGAAAATTGCTGAAGAAATTAGTAAATTCAGAAGTTATTGACGGATTTTCTCCAAATTTTCAAACTTCCACTTCCTGGGGCTTGAGTTGAAGAATGTCGTTTATTCCAGAATGCTACGCCAATTAGGGGCTTAATTAGCAGGCTGATTAGTATTACTCCAGTACCTCTTGTTTACCTTTGTAGACTGGTTTCAATTCGAGGACGACGGGGGGTAGATGACATCCGGTTGACCGTCGGAGTGAGAAAAGGTCAGAGTTCACCAAATTAAAACTTGGTAAATCATATAAAAATTAATTTCGCGACTTCTAATTATCTCACTGCTATGAAATTACCCTCAAAATACTCGTGAAGATGTGGAGCGTCTAGCAGTATGAAAATCCAGGCTCATCGATGAAAGGTGACTGCTGGGCGGGCGATCAAATACGCGTTGTAAGGCTTACTTGGGTATTCGAAGCGTAGATGAAGCAATTAATCTGTAATTAATTAAACGGTGGACCAATCTTGAAAATTTTGCATCGATGTGCTCCTTAAGATGTTGGCTATCCACTGCAGGTGATTTTAGCTAGATGCGCTGCGTATTTCCGCGAATGCTGGGATAGAAAACGGAGGAACAAAGGAACGACCTTCACACACGCCGTCAACCTCACAACCTTTTTTTTTTTTTTTTTTTTTTTAAGTCTGTATACTATTTGTCACTTAAGGATGACCAGTAAATTTAATGTAGTTAAATAGCAGATATTTGCGGTAATTGGGAGACGAGATAATTAATTATTGCTGCTAATTAAAAAATTAAAGAACAAAAGGCCTACCTTGGCCGTTATGTTTCTTCTGTTTTCATCTGTTGCTTGCACTGTAGGTAATCCAATGTAATCCGATTGAGAAAAACACAGAAATTATAGGTAAACACACTCACACTGCACTGTATAATATCGCAAAAATTGAAGAATTTCTTAAGTCCCGAAAATTGCTGAAGAAATTAGTAAATTCAGAAGTTATTGACGGATTTTCTCCAAATTTTGAAACTTCCACTTCCTGGGGCTTGAGTTGAAGAATGTCGTTTATTCCAGAATGCTACGCCAATTAGGGGCTTAATTAGCAGGCTGATTAGTATTACTCCAGTACCTCTTGTTTACCTTTGTAGACTGGTTTCAATTCGAGGACGACGGGGGGTAGATGACATCCGGTTGACCGTCGGAGTGGGAAAAGGTCAGAGTTCACCAAATTAAAACGTGGTAAATCATATAAAAATTAATTTCGCGACTTCTAATTATCTCACTGCTATGAAATTACCCTCAAAATACTCGTGAAGATGTGGAGCGTCTAGCAGTATGAAAATCCAGGCTCATCGATGAAAGGTGGCTGCTGGGCGGGCGATCAAATACGCGTTGTAAGGCTTCCTTGGGTATTCGAAGCGTAGATGAAGCAATTAATCTGTAATTAATTAAACGGTGGACCAATCTTGAAAATTTTGCATCGATGTGCTCCTTAAGATGTTGGCTATCCACTGCAGGTGATTTTAGCTAGATGCGCTGCGTATTTCCGCGAATGCTGGGGTAGAAAACGGAGCAACAAAGGAACGACCTTCACACACGCCGTCAACCTCACAACCTTTTTTTTTTTTTTTTTTTTTTAAGTCTGTATACTATTTGTCACTTAAGGATGACCAGTAAATTTAATGTACTTAAATAGCAGATATTTGCGGTAATTGGGAGACGAGATAATTAATTATTGCTGCTAATTAAAAAATTAAAGAACAAAAGGCCTACCTTGGCCGTTATGTTTCTTCTGTTTTCATCTGTTGCTTGCACTGCAGGTAATCCAATGTAATCCGATTGAGAAAAACACAGAAATTATAGGTAAACACACTCACACTGCACTGTATAATATCGCAAAAATTGAAGAATTTCTTAAGTCCCGAAAATTGCTGAAGAAATTAGTAAATTCAGAAGTTATTGACGGATTTTCTCCAAATTTTGAAACTTCCACTTCCTGGGGCTTGAGTTGAAGAATGTCGTTTATTCCAGAATGCTACGCCAATTAGGGGCTTAATTAGCAGGCTGATTAGTATTACTCCAGTACCTCTTGTTTACCTTTGTAGACTGGTTTCAATTCGAGGACGACGGGGGGTAGATGACATCCGGTTGACCGTCGGAGTGGGAAAAGGTCAGAGTTCACCAAATTAAAACGTGGTAAATCATATAAAAATTAATTTCGCGACTTCTAATTATCTCACTGCTATGAAATTACCCTCAAAATACTCGTGAAGATGTGGAGCGTCTAGCAGTATGAAAATCCAGGCTCATCGATGAAAGGTGACTGCTGGGCGGGCGATCAAATACGCGTTGTAAGGCTTCCTTGGGTATTCGAAGCGTAGATGAAGCAATTAATCTGTAATTAATTAAACGGTGGACCAATCTTGAAAATTTTGCATCGATGTGCTCCTTAAGATGTTGGCTATCCACTGCAGGTGATTTTAGCTAGATGCGCTGCGTATTTCCGCGAATGCTGGGGTAGAAAACGGAGCAACAAAGGAACGACCTTCACACACGCCGTCAACCTCACAACCTTTTTTTTTTTTTTTTTTTTTTAAGTCTGTATACTATTTGTCACTTAAGGATGACCAGTAAATTTAATGTACTTAAATAGCAGATATTTGCGGTAATTGGGAGACGAGATAATTAATTATTGCTGCTAATTAAAAAATTAAAGAACAAAAGGCCTACCTTGGCCGTTATGTTTCTTCTGTTTTCATCTGTTGCTTGCACTGCAGGTAATCCAATGTAATCCGATTGAGAAAAACACAGAAATTATAGGTAAACACACTCACACTGCACTGTATAATATCGCAAAAATTGAAGAATTTCTTAAGTCCCGAAAATTGCTGAAGAAATTAGTAAATTCAGAAGTTATTGACGGATTTTCTCCAAATTTTGAAACTTCCACTTCCTGGGGCTTGAGTTGAAGAATGTCGTTTATTCCAGAATGCTACGCCAATTAGGGGCTTAATTAGCAGGCTGATTAGTATTACTCCAGTACCTCTTGTTTACCTTTGTAGACTGGTTTCAATTCGAGGACGACGGGGGGTAGATGACATCCGGTTGACCGTCGGAGTGGGAAAAGGTCAGAGTTCACCAAATTAAAACGTGGTAAATCATATAAAAATTAATTTCGCGACTTCTAATTATCTCACTGCTATGAAATTACCCTCAAAATACTCGTGAAGATGTGGAGCGTCTAGCAGTATGAAAATCCAGGCTCATCGATGAAAGGTGACTGCTGGGCGGGCGATCAAATACGCGTTGTAAGGCTTACTTGGGTATTCGAAGCGTAGATGAAGCAATTAATCTGTAATTAATTAAACGGTGGACCAATCTTGAAAATTTTGCATCGATGTGCTCCTTAAGATGTTGGCTATCCACTGCAGGTGATTTTAGCTAGATGCGCTGCGTATTTCCGCGAATGCTGGGGTAGAAAACGGAGCAACAAAGGAACGACCTTCACACACGCCGTCAACCTCACAACCTTTTTTTTTTTTTTTTTTTAAGTCTGTATACTATTTGTCACTTAAGGATGACCAGTAAATTTAATGTAGTTAAATAGCAGATATTTGCGGTAATTGGGAGACGAGATAATTAATTATTGCTGCTAATTAAAAAATTAAAGAACAAAAGGCCTACCTTGGCCGTTATGTTTCTTCTGTTTTCATCTGTTGCTTGCACTGTAGGTAATCCAATGTAATCCGATTGAGAAAAACACAGAAATTATAGGTAAACACACTCACACTGCACTGTATAATATCGCAAAAATTGAAGAATTTCTTAAGTCCCGAAAATTGCTGAAGAAATTAGTAAATTCAGAAGTTATTGACGGATTTTCTCCAAATTTTGAAACTTCCACTTCCTGGGGCTTGAGTTGAAGAATGTCGTTTATTCCAGAATGCTACGCCAATTAGGGGCTTAATTAGCAGGCTGATTAGTATTACTCCAGTACCTCTTGTTTACCTTTGTAGACTGGTTTCAATTCGAGGACGACGGGGGGTAGATGACATCCGGTTGACCGTCGGAGTGGGAAAAGGTCAGAGTTCACCAAATTAAAACGTGGTAAATCATATAAAAATTAATTTCGCGACTTCTAATTATCTCACTGCTATGAAATTACCCTCAAAATACTCGTGAAGATGTGGAGCGTCTAGCAGTATGAAAATCCAGGCTCATCGATGAAAGGTGGCTGCTGGGCGGGCGATCAAATACGCGTTGTAAGGCTTCCTTGGGTATTCGAAGCGTAGATGAAGCAATTAATCTGTAATTAATTAAACGGTGGACCAATCTTGAAAATTTTGCATCGATGTGCTCCTTAAGATGTTGGCTATCCACTGCACGTGATTTTAGCTAGATGCGCTGCGTATTTCCGCGAATGCTGGGGTAGAAAACGGAGCAACAAAGGAACGACCTTCACACACGCCGTCAACCTCACAACCTTTTTTTTTTTTTTTTTTTTAAGTCTGTATACTATTTGTCACTTAAGGATGACCAGTAAATTTAATGTAGTTAAATAGCAGATATTTGCGGTAATTGGGAGACGAGATAATTAATTATTGCTGCTAATTAAAAAATTAAAGAACAAAAGGCCTACCTTGGCCGTTAT
The DNA here is from genome assembly GCF_044657685.1 of Stegodyphus dumicola. Lineage (NCBI taxonomy): Eukaryota > Metazoa > Arthropoda > Arachnida > Araneae > Eresidae > Stegodyphus > Stegodyphus dumicola. The sequence continues at coordinate 70,196,214 of NC_140776.1, forward strand.
GTTTCTTCTGTTTTCATCTGTTGCTTGCACTGTAGGTAATCCAATGTAATCCGATTGAGAAAAACACAGAAATTATAGGTAAACACACTCACACTGCACTGTATAATATCGCAAAAATTGAAGAATTTCTTAAGTCCCGAAAATTGCTGAAGAAATTAGTAAATTCAGAAGTTATTGACGGATTTTCTCCAAATTTTGAAACTTCCACTTCCTGCGGCTTGAGTTGAAGAATGTCGTTTATTCCAGAATGCTACGCCAATTAGGGGCTTAATTAGCAGGCTGATTAGTATTACTCCAGTACCTCTTGTTTACCTTTGTAGACTGGTTTCAATTCGAGGACGACGGGGGGTAGATGACATCCGGTTGACCGTCGGAGTGGGAAAAGGTCAGAGTTCACCAAATTAAAACGTGGTAAATCATATAAAAATTAATTTCGCGACTTCTAATTATCTCACTGCTATGAAATTACCCTCAAAATACTCGTGAAGATGTGGAGCGTCTAGCAGTATGAAAATCCAGGCTCATCGATGAAAGGTGGCTGCTGGGCGGGCGATCAAATACGCGTTGTAAGGCTTCCTTGGGTATTCGAAGCGTAGATGAAGCAATTAATCTGTAATTAATTAAACGGTGGACCAATCTTGAAAATTTTGCATCGATGTGCTCCTTAAGATGTTGGCTATCCACTGCAGGTGATTTTAGCTAGATGCGCTGCGTATTTCCGCGAATGCTGGGGTAGAAAACGGAGCAACAAAGGAACGACCTTCACACACGCCGTCAACCTCACAACCTTTTTTTTTTTTTTTTTTTTTTAAGTCTGTATACTATTTGTCACTTAAGGATGACCAGTAAATTTAATGTACTTAAATAGCAGATATTTGCGGTAATTGGGAGACGAGATAATTAATTATTGCTGCTAATTAAAAAATTAAAGAACAAAAGGCCTACCTTGGCCGTTATGTTTCTTCTGTTTTCATCTGTTGCTTGCACTGCAGGTAATCCAATGTAATCCGATTGAGAAAAACACAGAAATTATAGGTAAACACACTCACACTGCACTGTATAATATCGCAAAAATTGAAGAATTTCTTAAGTCCCGAAAATTGCTGAAGAAATTAGTAAATTCAGAAGTTATTGACGGATTTTCTCCAAATTTTGAAACTTCCACTTCCTGGGGCTTGAGTTGAAGAATGTCGTTTATTCCAGAATGCTACGCCAATTAGGGGCTTAATTAGCAGGCTGATTAGTATTACTCCAGTACCTCTTGTTTACCTTTGTAGACTGGTTTCAATTCGAGGACGACGGGGGGTAGATGACATCCGGTTGACCGTCGGAGTGGGAAAAGGTCAGAGTTCACCAAATTAAAACGTGGTAAATCATATAAAAATTAATTTCGCGACTTCTAATTATCTCACTGCTATGAAATTACCCTCAAAATACTCGTGAAGATGTGGAGCGTCTAGCAGTATGAAAATCCAGGCTCATCGATGAAAGGTGACTGCTGGGCGGGCGATCAAATACGCGTTGTAAGGCTTCCTTGGGTATTCGAAGCGTAGATGAAGCAATTAATCTGTAATTAATTAAACGGTGGACCAATCTTGAAAATTTTGCATCGATGTGCTCCTTAAGATGTTGGCTATCCACTGCAGGTGATTTTAGCTAGATGCGCTGCGTATTTCCGCGAATGCTGGGGTAGAAAACGGAGCAACAAAGGAACGACCTTCACACACGCCGTCAACCTCACAACCTTTTTTTTTTTTTTTTTTTTTTAAGTCTGTATACTATTTGTCACTTAAGGATGACCAGTAAATTTAATGTACTTAAATAGCAGATATTTGCGGTAATTGGGAGACGAGATAATTAATTATTGCTGCTAATTAAAAAATTAAAGAACAAAAGGCCTACCTTGGCCGTTATGTTTCTTCTGTTTTCATCTGTTGCTTGCACTGCAGGTAATCCAATGTAATCCGATTGAGAAAAACACAGAAATTATAGGTAAACACACTCACACTGCACTGTATAATATCGCAAAAATTGAAGAATTTCTTAAGTCCCGAAAATTGCTGAAGAAATTAGTAAATTCAGAAGTTATTGACGGATTTTCTCCAAATTTTGAAACTTCCACTTCCTGGGGCTTGAGTTGAAGAATGTCGTTTATTCCAGAATGCTACGCCAATTAGGGGCTTAATTAGCAGGCTGATTAGTATTACTCCAGTACCTCTTGTTTACCTTTGTAGACTGGTTTCAATTCGAGGACGACGGGGGGTAGATGACATCCGGTTGACCGTCGGAGTGGGAAAAGGTCAGAGTTCACCAAATTAAAACGTGGTAAATCATATAAAAATTAATTTCGCGACTTCTAATTATCTCACTGCTATGAAATTACCCTCAAAATACTCGTGAAGATGTGGAGCGTCTAGCAGTATGAAAATCCAGGCTCATCGATGAAAGGTGACTGCTGGGCGGGCGATCAAATACGCGTTGTAAGGCTTACTTGGGTATTCGAAGCGTAGATGAAGCAATTAATCTGTAATTAATTAAACGGTGGACCAATCTTGAAAATTTTGCATCGATGTGCTCCTTAAGATGTTGGCTATCCACTGCAGGTGATTTTAGCTAGATGCGCTGCGTATTTCCGCGAATGCTGGGGTAGAAAACGGAGCAACAAAGGAACGACCTTCACACACGCCGTCAACCTCACAACCTTTTTTTTTTTTTTTTTTTAAGTCTGTATACTATTTGTCACTTAAGGATGACCAGTAAATTTAATGTAGTTAAATAGCAGATATTTGCGGTAATTGGGAGACGAGATAATTAATTATTGCTGCTAATTAAAAAATTAAAGAACAAAAGGCCTACCTTGGCCGTTATGTTTCTTCTGTTTTCATCTGTTGCTTGCACTGTAGGTAATCCAATGTAATCCGATTGAGAAAAACACAGAAATTATAGGTAAACACACTCACACTGCACTGTATAATATCGCAAAAATTGAAGAATTTCTTAAGTCCCGAAAATTGCTGAAGAAATTAGTAAATTCAGAAGTTATTGACGGATTTTCTCCAAATTTTGAAACTTCCACTTCCTGGGGCTTGAGTTGAAGAATGTCGTTTATTCCAGAATGCTACGCCAATTAGGGGCTTAATTAGCAGGCTGATTAGTATTACTCCAGTACCTCTTGTTTACCTTTGTAGACTGGTTTCAATTCGAGGACGACGGGGGGTAGATGACATCCGGTTGACCGTCGGAGTGGGAAAAGGTCAGAGTTCACCAAATTAAAACGTGGTAAATCATATAAAAATTAATTTCGCGACTTCTAATTATCTCACTGCTATGAAATTACCCTCAAAATACTCGTGAAGATGTGGAGCGTCTAGCAGTATGAAAATCCAGGCTCATCGATGAAAGGTGGCTGCTGGGCGGGCGATCAAATACGCGTTGTAAGGCTTCCTTGGGTATTCGAAGCGTAGATGAAGCAATTAATCTGTAATTAATTAAACGGTGGACCAATCTTGAAAATTTTGCATCGATGTGCTCCTTAAGATGTTGGCTATCCACTGCACGTGATTTTAGCTAGATGCGCTGCGTATTTCCGCGAATGCTGGGGTAGAAAACGGAGCAACAAAGGAACGACCTTCACACACGCCGTCAACCTCACAACCTTTTTTTTTTTTTTTTTTTTAAGTCTGTATACTATTTGTCACTTAAGGATGACCAGTAAATTTAATGTAGTTAAATAGCAGATATTTGCGGTAATTGGGAGACGAGATAATTAATTATTGCTGCTAATTAAAAAATTAAAGAACAAAAGGCCTACCTTGGCCGTTATGTTTCTTCTGTTTTCATCTGTTGCTTGCACTGTAGGTAATCCAATGTAATCCGATTGAGAAAAACACAGAAATTATAGGTAAACACACTCACACTGCACTGTATAATATCGCAAAAATTGAAGAATTTCTTAAGTCCCGAAAATTGCTGAAGAAATTAGTAAATTCAGAAGTTATTGACGGATTTTCTCCAAATTTTGAAACTTCCACTTCCTGGGGCTTGAGTTGAAGAATGTCGTTTATTCCAGAATGCTACGCCAATTAGGGGCTTAATTAGCAGGCTGATTAGTATTACTCCAGTACCTCTTGTTTACCTTTGTAGACTGGTTTCAATTCGAGGACGACGGGGGGTAGATGACATCCGGTTGACCGTCGGAGTGGGAAAAGGTCAGAGTTCACCAAATTAAAACGTGGTAAATCATATAAAAATTAATTTCGCGACTTCTAATTATCTCACTGCTATGAAATTACCCTCAAAATACTCGTGAAGATGTGGAGCGTCTAGCAGTATGAAAATCCAGGCTCATCGATGAAAGGTGACTGCTGGGCGGGCGATCAAATACGCGTTGTAAGGCTTCCTTGGGTATTCGAAGCGTAGATGAAGCAATTAATCTGTAATTAATTAAACGGTGGACCAATCTTGAAAATTTTGCATCGATGTGCTCCTTAAGATGTTGGCTATCCACTGCAGGTGATTTTAGCTAGATGCGCTGCGTATTTCCGCGAATGCTGGGGTAGAAAACGGAGCAACAAAGGAACGACCTTCACACACGCCGTCAACCTCACAACCTTTTTTTTTTTTTTTTTTTTTTAAGTCTGTATACTATTTGTCACTTAAGGATGACCAGTAAATTTAATGTACTTAAATAGCAGATATTTGCGGTAATTGGGAGACGAGATAATTAATTATTGCTGCTAATTAAAAAATTAAAGAACAAAAGGCCTACCTTGGCCGTTATGTTTCTTCTGTTTTCATCTGTTGCTTGCACTGCAGGTAATCCAATGTAATCCGATTGAGAAAAACACAGAAATTATAGGTAAACACACTCACACTGCACTGTATAATATCGCAAAAATTGAAGAATTTCTTAAGTCCCGAAAATTGCTGAAGAAATTAGTAAATTCAGAAGTTATTGACGGATTTTCTCCAAATTTTGAAACTTCCACTTCCTGGGGCTTGAGTTGAAGAATGTCGTTTATTCCAGAATGCTACGCCAATTAGGGGCTTAATTAGCAGGCTGATTAGTATTACTCCAGTACCTCTTGTTTACCTTTGTAGACTGGTTTCAATTCGAGGACGACGGGGGGTAGATGACATCCGGTTGACCGTCGGAGTGGGAAAAGGTCAGAGTTCACCAAATTAAAACGTGGTAAATCATATAAAAATTAATTTCGCGACTTCTAATTATCTCACTGCTATGAAATTACCCTCAAAATACTCGTGAAGATGTGGAGCGTCTAGCAGTATGAAAATCCAGGCTCATCGATGAAAGGTGACTGCTGGGCGGGCGATCAAATACGCGTTGTAAGGCTTACTTGGGTATTCGAAGCGTAGATGAAGCAATTAATCTGTAATTAATTAAACGGTGGACCAATCTTGAAAATTTTGCATCGATGTGCTCCTTAAGATGTTGGCTATCCACTGCAGGTGATTTTAGCTAGATGCGCTGCGTATTTCCGCGAATGCTGGGGTAGAAAACGGAGCAACAAAGGAACGACCTTCACACACGCCGTCAACCTCACAACCTTTTTTTTTTTTTTTTTTTAAGTCTGTATACTATTTGTCACTTAAGGATGACCAGTAAATTTAATGTAGTTAAATAGCAGATATTTGCGGTAATTGGGAGACGAGATAATTAATTATTGCTGCTAATTAAAAAATTAAAGAACAAAAGGCCTACCTTGGCCGTTATGTTTCTTCTGTTTTCATCTGTTGCTTGCACTGTAGGTAATCCAATGTAATCCGATTGAGAAAAACACAGAAATTATAGGTAAACACACTCACACTGCACTGTATAATATCGCAAAAATTGAAGAATTTCTTAAGTCCCGAAAATTGCTGAAGAAATTAGTAAATTCAGAAGTTATTGACGGATTTTCTCCAAATTTTGAAACTTCCACTTCCTGCGGCTTGAGTTGAAGAATGTCGTTTATTCCAGAATGCTACGCCAATTAGGGGCTTAATTAGCAGGCTGATTAGTATTACTCCAGTACCTCTTGTTTACCTTTGTAGACTGGTTTCAATTCGAGGACGACGGGGGGTAGATGACATCCGGTTGACCGTCGGAGTGGGAAAAGGTCAGAGTTCACCAAATTAAAACGTGGTAAATCATATAAAAATTAATTTCGCGACTTCTAATTATCTCACTGGTATGAAATTACCCTCAAAATACTCGTGAAGATGTGGAGCGTCTAGCAGTATGAAAATCCAGGCTCATCGATGAAAGGTGGCTGCTGGGCGGGCGATCAAATACGCGTTGTAAGGCTTCCTTGGGTATTCGAAGCGTAGATGAAGCAATTAATCTGTAATTAATTAAACGGTGGACCAATCTTGAAAATTTTGCATCGATGTGCTCCTTAAGATGTTGGCTATCCACTGCAGGTGATTTTAGCTAGATGCGCTGCGTATTTCCGCGAATGCTGGGGTAGAAAACGGAGCAACAAAGGAACGACCTTCACACACGCCGTCAACCTCACAACCTTTTTTTTTTTTTTTTTTTAAGTCTGTATACTATTTGTCACTTAAGGATGACCAGTAAATTTAATGTAGTTAAATAGCAGATATTTGCGGTATTTGGGAGACGAGATAATTAATTATTGCTGCTAATTAAAAAATTAAAGAACAAAAGGCCTACCTTGGCCGTTATGTTTCTTCTGTTTTCATCTGTTGCTTGCACTGCAGGTAATCCAATGTAATCCGATTGAGAAAAACACAGAAATTATAGGTAAACACACTCACACTGCACTGTATAATATCGCAAAAATTGAAGAATTTCTTAAGTCCCGAAAATTGCTGAAGAAATTAGTAAATTCAGAAGTTATTGACGGATTTTCTCCAAATTTTGAAACTTCCACTTCCTGGGGCTTGAGTTGAAGAATGTCGTTTATTCCAGAATGCTACGCCAATTAGGGGCTTAATTAGCAGGCTGATTAGTATTACTCCAGTACCTCTTGTTTACCTTTGTAGACTGGTTTCAATTCGAGGACGACGGGGGGTAGATGACATCCGGTTGACCGTCGGAGTGAGAAAAGGTCAGAGTTCACCAAATTAAAACGTGGTAAATCATATAAAAATTAATTTCGCGACTTCTAATTATCTCACTGCTATGAAATTACCCTCAAAATACTCGTGAAGATGTGGAGCGTCTAGCAGTATGAAAATCCAGGCTCATCGATGAAAGGTGACTGCTGGGCGGGCGATCAAATACGCGTTGTAAGGCTTACTTGGGTATTCGAAGCGTAGATGAAGCAATTAATCTGTAATTAATTAAACGGTGGACCAATCTTGAAAATTTTGCATCGATGTGCTCCTTAAGATGTTGGCTATCCACTGCAGGTGATTTTAGCTAGATGCGCTGCGTATTTCCGCGAATGCTGGGGTAGAAAACGGAGCAACAAAGGAACGACCTTCACACACGCCGTCAACCTCACAACCTTTTTTTTTTTTTTTTTTTAAGTCTGTATACTATTTGTCACTTAAGGATGACCAGTAAATTTAATGTAGTTAAATAGCAGATATTTGCGGTAATTGGGAGACGAGATAATTAATTATTGCTGCTAATTAAAAAATTAAAGAACAAAAGGCCTACCTTGGCCGTTATGTTTCTTCTGTTTTCATCTGTTGCTTGCACTGCAGGTAATCCAATGTAATCCGATTGAGAAAAACACAGAAATTATAGGTAAACACACTCACACTGCACTGTATAATATCGCAAAAATTGAAGAATTTCTTAAGTCCCGAAAATTGCTGAAGAAATTAGTAAATTCAGAAGTTATTGACGGATTTTCTCCAAATTTTGAAACTTCCACTTCCTGGGGCTTGAGTTGAAGAATGTCGTTTATTCCAGAATGCTACGCCAATTAGGGGCTTAATTAGCAGGCTGATTAGTATTACTCCAGTACCTCTTGTTTACCTTTGTAGACTGGTTTCAATTCGAGGACGACGGGGGGTAGATGACATCCGGTTGACCGTCGGAGTGAGAAAAGGTCAGAGTTCACCAAATTAAAACGTGGTAAATCATATAAAAATTAATTTCGCGACTTCTAATTATCTCACTGCTATGAAATTACCCTCAAAATACTCGTGAAGATGTGGAGCGTCTAGCAGTATGAAAATCCAGGCTCATCGATGAAAGGTGACTGCTGGGCGGGCGATCAAATATTGTTGTAAGGCTTACTTGGGTATTCGAAGCGTAGATGAAGCAATTAATCTGTAATTAATTAAACGGTGGACCAATCTTGAAAATTTTGCATCGATGTGCTCCTTAAGATGTTGGCTATCCACTGCAGGTGATTTTAGCTAGATGCGCTGCGTATTTCCGCGAATGCTGGGATAGAAAACGGAGGAACAAAGGAACGACCTTCACACACGCCGTCAACCTCACAACCTTTTTTTTTTTTTTTTTTTTTTTTTTTTTTAAGTCTGTATACTATTTGTCACTTAAGGATGACCAGTAAATTTAATGTAGTTAAATAGCAGATATTTGCGGTAATTGGGAGACGAGATAATTAATTATTGCTGCTAATTAAAAAATTAAAGAACAAAAGGCCTACCTTGGCCGTTATGTTTCTTCTGTTTTCATCTGTTGCTTGCACTGCAGGTAATCCAATGTAATCCGATTGAGAAAAACACAGAAATTATAGGTAAACACACTCACACTGCACTGTATAATATCGCAAAAATTGAAGAATTTCTTAAGTCCCGAAAATTGCTGAAGAAATTAGTAAATTCAGAAGTTATTGACGGATTTTCTCCAAATTTTGAAACTTCCACTTCCTGGGGCTTGAGTTGAAGAATGTCGTTTATTCCAGAATGCTACGCCAATTAGGGGCTTAATTAGCAGGCTGATTAGTATTACTCCAGTACCTCTTGTTTACCTTTGTAGACTGGTTTCAATTCGAGGACGACGGGGGGTAGATGACATCCGGTTGACCGTCGGAGTGGGAAAAGGTCAGAGTTCACCAAATTAAAACGTGGTAAATCATATAAAAATTAATTTCGCGACTTCTAATTATCTCACTGCTATGAAATTACCCTCAAAATACTCGTGAAGATGTGGAGCGTCTAGCAGTATGAAAATCCAGGCTCATCGATGAAAGGTGACTGCTGGGCGGGCGATCAAATACGCGTTGTAAGGCTTACTTGGGTATTCGAAGCGTAGATGAAGCAATTAATCTGTAATTAATTAAACGGTGGACCAATCTTGAAAATTTTGCATCGATGTGCTCCTTAAGATGTTGGCTATCCACTGCAGGTGATTTTAGCTAGATGCGCTGCGTATTTCCGCGAATGCTGGGATAGAAAACGGAGGAACAAAGGAACGACCTTCACACACGCCGTCAACCTCACAACCTTTTTTTTTTTTTTTTTTTTTTTTTTAAGTCTGTATACTATTTGTCACTTAAGGATGACCAGTAAATTTAATGTAGTTAAATAGCAGATATTTGCGGTAATTGGGAGACGAGATAATTAATTATTGCTGCTAATTAAAAAATTAAAGAACAAAAGGCCTACCTTGGCCGTTATGTTTCTTCTGTTTTCATCTGTTGCTTGCACTGCAGGTAATCCAATGTAATCCGATTGAGAAAAACACAGAAATTATAGGTAAACACACTCACACTGCACTGTATAATATCGCAAAAATTGAAGAATTTCTTAAGTCCCGAAAATTGCTGAAGAAATTAGTAAATTCAGAAGTTATTGACGGATTTTCTCCAAATTTTGAAACTTCCACTTCCTGGGGCTTGAGTTGAAGAATGTCGTTTATTCCAGAATGCTACGCCAATTAGGGGCTTAATTAGCAGGCTGATTAGTATTACTCCAGTACCTCTTGTTTACCTTTGTAGACTGGTTTCAATTCGAGGACGACGGGGGGTAGATGACATCCGGTTGACCGTCGGAGTGGGAAAAGGTCAGAGTTCACCAAATTAAAACGTGGTAAATCATATAAAAATTAATTTCGCGACTTCTAATTATCTCACTGCTATGAAATTACCCTCAAAATACTCGTGAAGATGTGGAGCGTCTAGCAGTATGAAAATCCAGGCTCATCGATGAAAGGTGGCTGCTGGGCGGGCGATCAAATACGCGTTGTAAGGCTTCCTTGGGTATTCGAAGCGTAGATGAAGCAATTAATCTGTAATTAATTAAACGGTGGACCAATCTTGAAAATTTTGCATCGATGTGCTCCTTAAGATGTTGGCTATCCACTGCACGTGATTTTAGCTAGATGCGCTGCGTATTTCCGCGAATGCTGGGGTAGAAAGCGGAGCAACAAAGGAACGACCTTCACACACGCCGTCAACCTCACAACCTTTTTTTTTTTTTTTTTTTAAGTCTGTATACTATTTGTCACTTAAGGATGACCAGTAAATTTAATGTAGTTAAATAGCAGATATTTGCGGTAATTGGGAGACGAGATAATTAATTATTGCTGCTAATTAAAAAATTAAAGAACAAAAGGCCTACCTTGGCCGTTATGTTTCTTCTGTTTTCATCTGTTGCTTGCACTGCAGGTAATCCAATGTAATCCGATTGAGAAAAACACAGAAATTATAGGTAAACACACTCACACTGCACTGTATAATATCGCAAAAATTGAAGAATTTCTTAAGTCCCGAAAATTGCTGAAGAAATTAGTAAATTCAGAAGTTATTGACGGATTTTCTCCAAATTTTGAAACTTCCACTTCCTGGGGCTTGAGTTGAAGAATGTCGTTTATTCCAGAATGCTACGCCAATTAGGGGCTTAATTAGCAGGCTGATTAGTATTACTCCAGTACCTCTTGTTTACCTTTGTAGACTGGTTTCAATTCGAGGACGACGGGGGGTAGATGACATCCGGTTGACCGTCGGAGTGGGAAAAGGTCAGAGTTCACCAAATTAAAACGTGGTAAATCATATAAAAATTAATTTCGCGACTTCTAATTATCTCACTGCTATGAAATTACCCTCAAAATACTCGTGAAGATGTGGAGCGTCTAGCAGTATGAAAATCCAGGCTCATCGATGAAAGGTGACTGCTGGGCGGGCGATCAAATACGCGTTGTAAGGCTTACTTGGGTATTCGAAGCGTAGATGAAGCAATTAATCTGTAATTAATTAAACGGTGGACCAATCTTGAAAATTTTGCATCGATGTGCTCCTTAAGATGTTGGCTATCCACTGCAGGTGATTTTAGCTAGATGCGCTGCGTATTTCCGCGAATGCTGGGATAGAAAACGGAGGAACAAAGGAACGACCTTCACACACGCCGTCAACCTCACAACCTTTTTTTTTTTTTTTTTTTTTTTTTTTTAAGTCTGTATACTATTTGTCACTTAAGGATGACCAGTAAATTTAATGTAGTTAAATAGCAGATATTTGCGGTAATTGGGAGACGAGATAATTAATTATTGCTGCTAATTAAAAAATTAAAGAACAAAAGGCCTACCTTGGCCGTTATGTTTCTTCTGTTTTCATCTGTTGCTTGCACTGCAGGTAATCCAATGTAATCCGATTGAGAAAAACACAGAAATTATAGGTAAACACACTCACACTGCACTGTATAATATCGCAAAAATTGAAGAATTTCTTAAGTCCCGAAAATTGCTGAAGAAATTAGTAAATTCAGAAGTTATTGACGGATTTTCTCCAAATTTTGAAACTTCCACTTCCTGGGGCTTGAGTTGAAGAATGTCGTTTATTCCAGAATGCTACGCCAATTAGGGGCTTAATTAGCAGGCTGATTAGTATTACTCCAGTACCTCTTGTTTACCTTTGTAGACTGGTTTCAATTCGAGGACGACGGGGGGTAGATGACATCCGGTTGACCGTCGGAGTGGGAAAAGGTCAGAGTTCACCAAATTAAAACGTGGTAAATCATATAAAAATTAATTTCGCGACTTCTAATTATCTCACTGCTATGAAATTACCCTCAAAATACTCGTGAAGATGTGGAGCGTCTAGCAGTATGAAAATCCAGGCTCATCGATGAAAGGTGACTGCTGGGCGGGCGATCAAATACGCGTTGTAAGGCTTACTTGGGTATTCGAAGCGTAGATGAAGCAATTAATCTGTAATTAATTAAACGGTGGACCAATCTTGAAAATTTTGCATCGATGTGCTCCTTAAGATGTTGGCTATCCACTGCAGGTGATTTTAGCTAGATGCGCTGCGTATTTCCGCGAATGCTGGGATAGAAAACGGAGGAACAAAGGAACGACCTTCACACACGCCGTCAACCTCACAACCTTTTTTTTTTTTTTTTTTTTTTTTTTTTAAGTCTGTATACTATTTGTCACTTAAGGATGACCAGTAAATTTAATGTAGTTAAATAGCAGATATTTGCGGTAATTGGGAGACGAGATAATTAATTATTGCTGCTAATTAAAAAATTAAAGAACAAAAGGCCTACCTTGGCCGTTATGTTTCTTCTGTTTTCATCTGTTGCTTGCACTGCAGGTAATCCAATGTAATCCGATTGAGAAAAACACAGAAATTATAGGTAAACACACTCACACTGCACTGTATAATATCGCAAAAATTGAAGAATTTCTTAAGTCCCGAAAATTGCTGAAGAAATTAGTAAATTCAGAAGTTATTGACGGATTTTCTCCAAATTTTGAAACTTCCACTTCCTGGGGCTTGAGTTGAAGAATGTCGTTTATTCCAGAATGCTACGCCAATTAGGGGCTTAATTAGCAGGCTGATTAGTATTACTCCAGTACCTCTTGTTTACCTTTGTAGACTGGTTTCAATTCGAGGACGACGGGGGGTAGATGACATCCGGTTGACCGTCGGAGTGGGAAAAGGTCAGAGTTCACCAAATTAAAACGTGGTAAATCATATAAAAATTAATTTCGCGACTTCTAATTATCTCACTGCTATGAAATTACCCTCAAAATACTCGTGAAGATGTGGAGCGTCTAGCAGTATGAAAATCCAGGCTCATCGATGAAAGGTGACTGCTGGGCGGGCGATCAAATACGCGTTGTAAGGCTTACTTGGGTATTCGAAGCGTAGATGAAGCAATTAATCTGTAATTAATTAAACGGTGGACCAATCTTGAAAATTTTGCATCGATGTGCTCCTTAAGATGTTGGCTATCCACTGCAGGTGATTTTAGCTAGATGCGCTGCGTATTTCCGCGAATGCTGGGATAGAAAACGGAGGAACAAAGGAACGACCTTCACACACGCCGTCAACCTCACAACCTTTTTTTTTTTTTTTTTTTTTTTTTTTTAAGTCTGTATACTATTTTTCACTTAAGGATGACCAGTAAATTTAATGTAGTTAAATAGCAGATATTTGCGGTAATTGGGAGACGAGATAATTAATTATTGCTGCTAATTAAAAAATTAAAGAACAAAAGGCCTACCTTGGCCGTTATGTTTCTTCTGTTTTCATCTGTTGCTTGCACTGCAGGTAATCCAATGTAATCCGATTGAGAAAAACACAGAAATTATAGGTAAACACACTCACACTGCACTGTATAATATCGCAAAAATTGAAGAATTTCTTAAGTCCCGAAAATTGCTGAAGAAATTAGTAAATTCAGAAGTTATTGACGGATTTTCTCCAAATTTTGAAACTTCCACTTCCTGGGGCTTGAGTTGAAGAATGTCGTTTATTCCAGAATGCTACGCCAATTAGGGGCTTAATTAGCAGGCTGATTAGTATTACTCCAGTACCTCTTGTTTACCTTTGTAGACTGGTTTCAATTCGAGGACGACGGGGGGTAGATGACATCCGGTTGACCGTCGGAGTGGGAAAAGGTCAGAGTTCACCAAATTAAAACGTGGTAAATCATATAAAAATTAATTTCGCGACTTCTAATTATCTCACTGCTATGAAATTACCCTCAAAATACTCGTGAAGATGTGGAGCGTCTAGCAGTATGAAAATCCAGGCTCATCGATGAAAGGTGACTGCTGGGCGGGCGATCAAATACGCGTTGTAAGGCTTACTTGGGTATTCGAAGCGTAGATGAAGCAATTAATCTGTAATTAATTAAACGGTGGACCAATCTTGAAAATTTTGCATCGATGTGCTCCTTAAGATGTTGGCTATCCACTGCAGGTGATTTTAGCTAGATGCGCTGCGTATTTCCGCGAATGCTGGGATAGAAAACGGAGGAACAAAGGAACGACCTTCACACACGCCGTCAACCTCACAACCTTTTTTTTTTTTTTTTTTTTTTTTTTTTAAGTCTGTATACTATTTGTCACTTAAGGATGACCAGTAAATTTAATGTAGTTAAATAGCAGATATTTGCGGTAATTGGGAGACGAGATAATTAATTATTGCTGCTAATTAAAAAATTAAAGAACAAAAGGCCTACCTTGGCCGTTATGTTTCTTCTGTTTTCATCTGTTGCTTGCACTGCAGGTAATCCAATGTAATCCGATTGAGAAAAACACAGAAATTATAGGTAAACACACTCACACTGCACTGTATAATATCGCAAAAATTGAAGAATTTCTTAAGTCCCGAAAATTGCTGAAGAAATTAGTAAATTCAGAAGTTATTGACGGATTTTCTCCAAATTTTGAAACTTCCACTTCCTGGGGCTTGAGTTGAAGAATGTCGTTTATTCCAGAATGCTACGCCAATTAGGGGCTTAATTAGCAGGCTGATTAGTATTACTCCAGTACCTCTTGTTTACCTTTGTAGACTGGTTTCAATTCGAGGACGACGGGGGGTAGATGACATCCGGTTGACCGTCGGAGTGGGAAAAGGTCAGAGTTCACCAAATTAAAACGTGGTAAATCATATAAAAATTAATTTCGCGACTTCTAATTATCTCACTGCTATGAAATTACCCTCAAAATACTCGTGAAGATGTGGAGCGTCTAGCAGTATGAAAATCCAGGCTCATCGATGAAAGGTGACTGCTGGGCGGGCGATCAAATACGCGTTGTAAGGCTTACTTGGGTATTCGAAGCGTAGATGAAGCAATTAATCTGTAATTAATTAAACGGTGGACCAATCTTGAAAATTTTGCATCGATGTGCTCCTTAAGATGTTGGCTATCCACTGCAGGTGATTTTAGCTAGATGCGCTGCGTATTTCCGCGAATGCTGGGATAGAAAACGGAGGAACAAAGGAACGACCTTCACACACGCCGTCAACCTCACAACCTTTTTTTTTTTTTTTTTTTTTTTTTTTTTTTTTAAGTCTGTATACTATTTGTCACTTAAGGATGACCAGTAAATTTAATGTAGTTAAATAGCAGATATTTGCGGTAATTGGGAGACGAGATAATTAATTATTGCTGCTAATTAAAAAATTAAAGAACAAAAGGCCTACCTTGGCCGTTATGTTTCTTCTGTTTTCATCTGTTGCTTGCACTGCAGGTAATCCAATGTAATCCGATTGAGAAAAACACAGAAATTATAGGTAAACACACTCACACTGCACTGTATAATATCGCAAAAATTGAAGAATTTCTTAAGTCCCGAAAATTGCTGAAGAAATTAGTAAATTCAGAAGTTATTGACGGATTTTCTCCAAATTTTGAAACTTCCACTTCCTGGGGCTTGAGTTGAAGAATGTCGTTTATTCCAGAATGCTACGCCAATTAGGGGCTTAATTAGCAGGCTGATTAGTATTACTCCAGTACCTCTTGTTTACCTTTGTAGACTGGTTTCAATTCGAGGACGACGGGGGGTAGATGACATCCGGTTGACCGTCGGAGTGGGAAAAGGTCAGAGTTCACCAAATTAAAACGTGGTAAATCATATAAAAATTAATTTCGCGACTTCTAATTATCTCACTGCTATGAAATTACCCTCAAAATACTCGTGAAGATGTGGAGCGTCTAGCAGTATGAAAATCCAGGCTCATCGATGAAAGGTGACTGCTGGGCGGGCGATCAAATACGCGTTGTAAGGCTTACTTGGGTATTCGAAGCGTAGATGAAGCAATTAATCTGTAATTAATTAAACGGTGGACCAATCTTGAAAATTTTGCATCGATGTGCTCCTTAAGATGTTGGCTATCCACTGCAGGTGATTTTAGCTAGATGCGCTGCGTATTTCCGCGAATGCTGGGATAGAAAACGGAGGAACAAAGGAACGACCTTCACACACGCCGTCAACCTCACAACCTTTTTTTTTTTTTTTTTTTTTTTTTAAGTCTGTATACTATTTGTCACTTAAGGATGACCAGTAAATTTAATGTAGTTAAATAGCAGATATTTGCGGTAATTGGGAGACGAGATAATTAATTATTGCTGCTAATTAAAAAATTAAAGAACAAAAGGCCTACCTTGGCCGTTATGTTTCTTCTGTTTTCATCTGTTGCTTGCACTGCAGGTAATCCAATGTAATCCGATTGAGAAAAACACAGAAATTATAGGTAAACACACTCACACTGCACTGTATAATATCGCAAAAATTGAAGAATTTCTTAAGTCCCGAAAATTGCTGAAGAAATTAGTAAATTCAGAAGTTATTGACGGATTTTCTCCAAATTTTGAAACTTCCACTTCCTGGGGCTTGAGTTGAAGAATGTCGTTTATTCCAGAATGCTACGCCAATTAGGGGCTTAATTAGCAGGCTGATTAGTATTACTCCAGTACCTCTTGTTTACCTTTGTAGACTGGTTTCAATTCGAGGACGACGGGGGGTAGATGACATCCGGTTGACCGTCGGAGTGGGAAAAGGTCAGAGTTCACCAAATTAAAACGTGGTAAATCATATAAAAATTAATTTCGCGACTTCTAATTATCTCACTGCTATGAAATTACCCTCAAAATACTCGTGAAGATGTGGAGCGTCTAGCAGTATGAAAATCCAGGCTCATCGATGAAAGGTGGCTGCTGGGCGGGCGATCAAATACGCGTTGTAAGGCTTCCTTGGGTATTCGAAGCGTAGATGAAGCAATTAATCTGTAATTAATTAAACGGTGGACCAATCTTGAAAATTTTGCATCGATGTGCTCCTTAAGATGTTGGCTATCCACTGCACGTGATTTTAGCTAGATGCGCTGCGTATTTCCGCGAATGCTGGGGTAGAAAACGGAGCAACAAAGGAACGACCTTCACACACGCCGTCAACCTCACAACCTTTTTTTTTTTTTTTTTTTAAGTCTGTATACTATTTGTCACTTAAGGATGACCAGTAAATTTAATGTAGTTAAATAGCAGATATTTGCGGTAATTGGGAGACGAGATAATTAATTATTGCTGCTAATTAAAAAATTAAAGAACAAAACGCCTACCTTGGCCGTTATGTTTCTTCTGTTTTCATCTGTTGCTTGCACTGTAGGTAATCCAATGTAATCCGATTGAGAAAAACACAGAAATTATAGGTAAACACACTCACACTGCACTGTATAATATCGCAAAAATTGAAGAATTTCTTAAGTCCCGAAAATTGCTGAAGAAATTAGTAAATTCAGAAGTTATTGACGGATTTTCTCCAAATTTTGAAACTTCCACTTCCTGGGGCTTGAGTTGAAGAATGTCGTTTATTCCAGAATGCTACGCCAATTAGGGGCTTAATTAGCAGGCTGATTAGTATTACTCCAGTACCTCTTGTTTACCTTTGTAGACTGGTTTCAATTCGAGGACGACGGGGGGTAGATGACATCCGGTTGACCGTCGGAGTGGGAAAAGGTCAGAGTTCACCAAATTAAAACGTGGTAAATCATATAAAAATTAATTTCGCGACTTCTAATTATCTCACTGCTATGAAATTACCCTCAAAATACTCGTGAAGATGTGGAGCGTCTAGCAGTATGAAAATCCAGGCTCATCGATGAAAGGTGACTGCTGGGCGGGCGATCAAATACGCGTTGTAAGGCTTACTTGGGTATTCGAAGCGTAGATGAAGCAATTAATCTGTAATTAATTAAACGGTGGACCAATCTTGAAAATTTTGCATCGATGTGCTCCTTAAGATGTTGGCTATCCACTGCAGGTGATTTTAGCTAGATGCGCTGCGTATTTCCGCGAATGCTGGGATAGAAAACGGAGGAACAAAGGAACGACCTTCACACACGCCGTCAACCTCACAACCTTTTTTTTTTTTTTTTTTTTTTTTTTTTAAGTCTGTATACTATTTGTCACTTAAGGATGACCAGTAAATTTAATGTATTTAAATAGCAGATATTTGCGGTAATTGGGAGACGAGATAATTAATTATTGCTGCTAATTAAAAAATTAAAGAACAAAAGGCCTACCTTGGCCGTTATGTTTCTTCTGTTTTCATCTGTTGCTTGCACTGCAGGTAATCCAATGTAATCCGATTGAGAAAAACACAGAAATTATAGGTAAACACACTCACACTGCACTGTATAATATCGCAAAAATTGAAGAATTTCTTAAGTCCCGAAAATTGCTGAAGAAATTAGTAAATTCAGAAGTTATTGACGGATTTTCTCCAAATTTTGAAACTTCCACTTCCTGGGGCTTGAGTTGAAGAATGTCGTTTATTCCAGAATGCTACGCCAATTAGGGGCTTAATTAGCAGGCTGATTAGTATTACTCCAGTACCTCTTGTTTACCTTTGTAGACTGGTTTCAATTCGAGGACGACGGGGGGTAGATGACATCCGGTTGACCGTCGGAGTGGGAAAAGGTCAGAGTTCACCAAATTAAAACGTGGTAAATCATATAAAAATTAATTTCGCGACTTCTAATTATCTCACTGCTATGAAATTACCCTCAAAATACTCGTGAAGATGTGGAGCGTCTAGCAGTATGAAAATCCAGGCTCATCGATGAAAGGTGACTGCTGGGCGGGCGATCAAATACGCGTTGTAAGGCTTACTTGGGTATTCGAAGCGTAGATGAAGCAATTAATCTGTAATTAATTAAACGGTGGACCAATCTTGAAAATTTTGCATCGATGTGCTCCTTAAGATGTTGGCTATCCACTGCAGGTGATTTTAGCTAGATGCGCTGCGTATTTCCGCGAATGCTGGGATAGAAAACGGAGGAACAAAGGAACGACCTTCACACACGCCGTCAACCTCACAACCTTTTTTTTTTTTTTTTTTTTTTTTTTAAGTCTGTATACTATTTGTCACTTAAGGATGACCAGTAAATTTAATGTAGTTAAATAGCAGATATTTGCGGTAATTGGGAGACGAGATAATTAATTATTGCTGCTAATTAAAAAATTAAAGAACAAAAGGCCTACCTTGGCCGTTATGTTTCTTCTGTTTTCATCTGTTGCTTGCACTGCAGGTAATCCAATGTAATCCGATTGAGAAAAACACAGAAATTATAGGTAAACACACTCACACTGCACTGTATAATATCGCAAAAATTGAAGAATTTCTTAAGTCCCGAAAATTGCTGAAGAAATTAGTAAATTCAGAAGTTATTGACGGATTTTCTCCAAATTTTGAAACTTCCACTTCCTGGGGCTTGAGTTGAAGAATGTCGTTTATTCCAGAATGCTACGCCAATTAGGGGCTTAATTAGCAGGCTGATTAGTATTACTCCAGTACCTCTTGTTTACCTTTGTAGACTGGTTTCAATTCGAGGACGACGGGGGGTAGATGACATCCGGTTGACCGTCGGAGTGGGAAAAGGTCAGAGTTCACCAAATTAAAACGTGGTAAATCATATAAAAACTAATTTCGCGACTTCTAATTATCTCACTGCTATGAAATTACCCTCAAAATACTCGTGAAGATGTGGAGCGTCTAGCAGTATGAAAATCCAGGCTCATCGATGAAAGGTGGCTGCTGGGCGGGCGATCAAATACGCGTTGTAAGGCTTCCTTGGGTATTCGAAGCGTAGATGAAGCAATTAATCTGTAATTAATTAAACGGTGGACCAATCTTGAAAATTTTGCATCGATGTGCTCCTTAAGATGTTGGCTATCCACTGCAGGTGATTTTAGCTAGATGCGCTGCGTATTTCCGCGAATGCTGGGGTAGAAAACGGAGCAACAAAGGAACGACCTTCACACACGCCGTCAACCTCACAACCTTTTTTTTTTTTTTTTTTTAAGTCTGTATACTATTTGTCACTTAAGGATGACCAGTAAATTTAATGTAGTTAAATAGCAGATATTTGCGGTAATTGGGAGACGAGATAATTAATTATTGCTGCTAATTAAAAAATTAAAGAACAAAAGGCCTACCTTGGCCGTTATGTTTCTTCTGTTTTCATCTGTTGCTTGCACTGCAGGTAATCCAATGTAATCCGATTGAGAAAAACACAGAAATTATAGGTAAACACACTCACACTGCACTGTATAATATCGCAAAAATTGAAGAATTTCTTAAGTCCCGAAAATTGCTGAAGAAATTAGTAAATTCAGAAGTTATTGACGGATTTTCTCCAAATTTTGAAACTTCCACTTCCTGGGGCTTGAGTTGAAGAATGTCGTTTATTCCAGAATGCTACGCCAATTAGGGGCTTAATTAGCAGGCTGATTAGTATTACTCCAGTACCTCTTGTTTACCTTTGTAGACTGGTTTCAATTCGAGGACGACGGGGGGTAGATGACATCCGGTTGACCGTCGGAGTGGGAAAAGGTCAGAGTTCACCAAATTAAAACGTGGTAAATCATATAAAAATTAATTTCGCGACTTCTAATTATCTCACTGCTATGAAATTACCCTCAAAATACTCGTGAAGATGTGGAGCGTCTAGCAGTATGAAAATCCAGGCTCATCGATGAAAGGTGGCTGCTGGGCGGGCGATCAAATACGCGTTGTAAGGCTTCCTTGGGTATTCGAAGCGTAGATGAAGCAATTAATCTGTAATTAATTAAACGGTGGACCAATCTTGAAAATTTTGCATCGATGTGCTCCTTAAGATGTTGGCTATCCACTGCAGGTGATTTTAGCTAGATGCGCTGCGTATTTCCGCGAATGCTGGGGTAGAAAACGGAGCAACAAAGGAACGACCTTCACACACGCCGTCAACCTCACAACCTTTTTTTTTTTTTTTTTTTTAAGTCTGTATACTATTTGTCACTTAAGGATGACCAGTAAATTTAATGTAGTTAAATAGCAGATATTTGCGGTAATTGGGAGACGAGATAATTAATTATTGCTGCTAATTAAAAAATTAAAGAACAAAAGGCCTACCTTGGCCGTTATGTTTCTTCTGTTTTCATCTGTTGCTTGCACTGCAGGTAATCCAATGTAATCCGATTGAGAAAAACACAGAAATTATAGGTAAACACACTCACACTGCACTGTATAATATCGCAAAAATTGAAGAATTTCTTAAGTCCCGAAAATTGCTGAAGAAATTAGTAAATTCAGAAGTTATTGACGGATTTTCTCAAAATTTTGAAACTTCCACTTCCTGGGGCTTGAGTTGAAGAATGTCGTTTAATCCAGAATGCTACGCCAATTAGGGGCTTAATTAGCAGGCTGATTAGTATTACTCCAGTACCTCTTGTTTACCTTTGTAGACTGGTTTCAATTCGAGGACGACGGGGGGTAGATGACATCCGGTTGACCGTCGGAGTGGGAAAAGGTCAGAGTTCACCAAATTAAAACGTGGTAAATCATATAAAAATTAATTTCGCGACTTCTAATTATCTCACTGCTATAAAATTACCCTCAAAATACTCGTGAAGATGTGGAGCGTCTAGCAGTATGAAAATCCAGGCTCATCGATGAAAGGTGACTGCTGGGCGGGCGATCAAATACGCGTTGTAAGGCTTACTTGGGTATTCGAAGCGTAGATGAAGCAATTAATCTGTAATTAATTAAACGGTGGACCAATCTTGAAAATTTTGCATCGATGTGCTCCTTAAGATGTTGGCTATCCACTGCAGGTGATTTTAGCTAGATGCGCTGCGTATTTCCGCGAATGCTGGGGTAGAAAACGGAGCAACAAAGGAACGACCTTCACACACGCCGTCAACCTCACAACCTTTTTTTTTTTTTTTTTTTAAGTCTGTATACTATTTGTCACTTAAGGATGACCAGTAAATTTAATGTAGTTAAATAGCAGATATTTGCGGTAATTGGGAGACGAGATAATTAATTATTGCTGCTAATTAAAAAATTAAAGAACAAAAGGCCTACCTTGGCCGTTATGTTTCTTCTGTTTTCATCTGTTGCTTGCACTGCAGGTAATCCAATGTAATCCGATTGAGAAAAACACAGAAATTATAGGTAAACACACTCACACTGCACTGTATAATATCGCAAAAATTGAAGAATTTCTTAAGTCCCGAAAATTGCTGAAGAAATTAGTAAATTCAGAAGTTATTGACGGATTTTCTCCAAATTTTGAAACTTCCACTTCCTGGGGCTTGAGTTGAAGAATGTCGTTTATTCCAGAATGCTACGCCAATTAGGGGCTTAATTAGCAGGCTGATTAGTATTACTCCAGTACCTCTTGTTTACCTTTGTAGACTGGTTTCAATTCGAGGACGACGGGGGGTAGATGACATCCGGTTGACCGTCGGAGTGAGAAAAGGTCAGAGTTCACCAAATTAAAACGCGGTAAATCATATAAAAATTAATTTCGCGACTTCTAATTATCTCACTGCTATGAAATTACCCTCAAAATACTCGTGAAGATGTGGAGCGTCTAGCAGTATGAAAATCCAGGCTCATCGATGAAAGGTGACTGCTGGGCGGGCGATCAAATACGCGTTGTAAGGCTTACTTGGGTATTCGAAGCGTAGATGAAGCAATTAATCTGTAATTAATTAAACGGTGGACCAATCTTGAAAATTTTGCATCGATGTGCTCCTTAAGATGTTGGCTATCCACTGCAGGTGATTTTAGCTAGATGCGCTGCGTATTTCCGCGAATGCTGGGATAGAAAACGGAGCAACAAAGGAACGACCTTCACACACGCCGTCAACCTCACAACCTTTTTTTTTTTTTTTTTAAAGTCTGTATACTATTTGTCACTTAAGGATGACCAGTAAATTTAATGTAGTTAAATAGCAGATATTTGCGGTAATTGGGAGACGAGATAATTAATTATTGCTGCTAATTAAAAAATTAAAGAACAAAAGGCCTACCTTGGCCGTTATGTTTCTTCTGTTTTCATCTGTTGCTTGCACTGCAGGTAATCCAATGTAATCCGATTGAGAAAAACACAGAAATTATAGGTAAACACACTCACACTGCACTGTATAATATCGCAAAAATTGAAGAATTTCTTAAGTCCCGAAAATTGCTGAAGAAATTAGTAAATTCAGAAGTTATTGACGGATTTTCTCCAAATTTTGAAACTTCCACTTCCTGGGGCTTGAGTTGAAGAATGTCGTTTATTCCAGAATGCTACGCCAATTAGGGGCTTAATTAGCAGGCTGATTAGTATTACTCCAGTACCTCTTGTTTACCTTTGTAGACTGGTTTCAATTCGAGGACGACGGGGGGTAGATGACATCCGGTTGACCGTCGGAGTGGGAAAAGGTCAGAGTTCACCAAATTAAAACGTGGTAAATCATATAAAAATTAATTTCGCGACTTCTAATTATCTCACTGCTATGAAATTACCCTCAAAATACTCGTGAAGATGTGGAGCGTCTAGCAGTATGAAAATCCAGGCTCATCGATGAAAGGTGATTGCTGGGCGGGCGATCAAATACGCGTTGTAAGGCTTACTTGGGTATTCGAAGCGTAGATGAAGCAATTAATCTGTAATTAATTAAACGGTGGACCAATCTTGAAAATTTTGCATCGATGTGCTCCTTAAGATGTTGGCTATCCACTGCAGGTGATTTTAGCTAGATGCGCTGCGTATTTCCGCGAATGCTGGGGTAGAAAACGGAGCAACAAAGGAACGACCTTCACACACGCCGTCAACCTCAAAACCTTTTTTTTTTTTTTTTTTAAAGTCTGTATACTATTTGTCACTTAAGGACGACCAGTAAATTTAATGTAGTTAAATAGCAGATATTTGCGGTAATTGGGAGACGAGATAATTAATTATTGCTGCTAATTAAAAAATTAAAGAACAAAAGGCCTACCTTGGCCGTTATGTTTCTTCTGTTTTCATCTGTTGCTTGCACTGCAGGTAATCCAATGTAATCCGATTGAGAAAAACACAGAAATTATAGGTAAACACACTCACACTGCACTGTATAATATCGCAAAAATTGAAGAATTTCTTAAGTCCCGAAAATTGCTGAAGACATTAGTAAATTCAGAAGTTATTGACGGATTTTCTCCAAATTTTGAAACTTCCACTTCCTGGGGCTTGAGTTGAAGAATGTCGTTTATTCCAGAATGCTACGCCAATTAGGGGCTTAATTAGCAGGCTGATTAGTATTACTCCAGTACCTCTTGTTTACCTTTGTAGACTGGTTTCAATTCGAGGACGACGGGGGGTAGATGACATCCGGTTGACCGTCGGAGTGGGAAAAGGTCAGAGTTCACCAAATTAAAACGTGGTAAATCATATAAAAATTAATTTCGCGACTTCTAATTATCTCACTGCTATGAAATTACCCTCAAAATACTCGTGAAGATGTGGAGCGTCTAGCAGTATGAAAATCCAGGCTCATCGATGAAAGGTGACTGCTGGGCGGGCGATCAAATACGCGTTGTAAGGCTTCCTTCGGTATTCGAAGCGTAGATGAAGCAATTAATCTGTAATTAATTAAACGGTGGACCAATCTTGAAAATTTTGCATCGATGTACTCCTTAAGATGTTGGCTATCCACTGCAGGTGATTTTAGCTAGATGCGCTGCGTATTTCCGCGAATGCTGGGGTAGAAAACGGAGCAACAAAAGAACGACCTTCACACACGCCGTCAACCTCACAACCTTTTTTTTTTTTTTTTTTTAAGTCTGTATACTATTTGTCACTTAAGGATGACCAGTAAATTTAATGTAGTTAAATAGCAGATATTTGCGGTAATTGGGAGACGAGATAATTATTTATTGCTGCTAATTAAAAAATTAAAGAACAAAAGGCCTACCTTGGCCGTTATGTTTCTTCTGTTTTCATCTGTTGCTTGCACTGCAGGTAATCCAATGTAATCCGATTGAGAAAAACACAGAAATTATAGGTAAACACACTCACACTGCACTGTATAATATCGCAAAAATTGAAGAATTTCTTAAGTCCCGAAAATTGCTGAAGAAATTAGTAAATTCAGAAGTTATTCACGGATTTTCTCCAAATTTTGAAACTTCCACTTCCTGGGGCTTGAGTTGAAGAATGTCGTTTATTCCAGAATGCTACGCCAATTAGGGGCTTAATTAGCAGGCTGATTAGTATTACTCCAGTACCTCTTGTTTACCTTTGTAGACTGGTTTCAATTCGAGGACGACGGGGGGTAGATGACATCCGGTTGACCGTCGGAGTGGGAAAAGGTCAGAGTTCACCAAATTAAAACGTGGTAAATCATATAAAAATTAATTTCGCGACTTCTAATTATCTCACTGCTATGAAATTACCCTCAAAATACTCGTGAAGATGTGGAGCGTCTTGCAGTATGAAAATCCAGGCTCATCGATGAAAGGTGACTGCTGGGCGGGCGATCAAATACGCGTTGTAAGGCTTACTTGGGTATTCGAAGCGTAGATGAAGCAATTAATCTGTAATTAATTAAACGGTGGACCAATCTTGAAAATTTTGCATCGATGTGCTCCTTAAGATGTTGGCTATCCACTGCAGGTGATTTTAGCTAGATGCGCTGCGTATTTCCGCGAATGCTGGGATAGAAAACGGAGCAACAAAGGAACGACCTTCACACACGCCGTCAACCTCACAACCTTTTTTTTTTTTTTTTTTAAAGTCTGTATACTATTTGTCACTTAAGGATGACCAGTAAATTTAATGTAGTTAAATAGCAGATATTTGCGGTAATTGGGAGACGAGATAATTAATTATTGCTGCTAATTAAAAAATTAAAGAACAAAAGGCCTACCTTGGCCGTTATGTTTCTTCTGTTTTCATCTGTTGCTTGCACTGCAGGTAATCCAATGTAATCCGATTGAGAAAAACACAGAAATTATAGGTAAACACACTCACACTGCACTGTATAATATCGCAAAAA
The DNA here is from genome assembly GCF_044657685.1 of Stegodyphus dumicola. Lineage (NCBI taxonomy): Eukaryota > Metazoa > Arthropoda > Arachnida > Araneae > Eresidae > Stegodyphus > Stegodyphus dumicola. The sequence continues at coordinate 70,222,188 of NC_140776.1, forward strand.
TTGAAGAATTTCTTAAGTCCCGAAAATTGCTGAAGAAATTAGTAAATTCAGAAGTTATTGACGGATTTTCTCCAAATTTTGAAACTTCCACTTCCTGGGGCTTGAGTTGAAGAATGTCGTTTATTCCAGAATGCTACGCCAATTAGGGGCTTAATTAGCAGGCTGATTAGTATTACTCCAGTACCTCTTGTTTACCTTTGTAGACTGGTTTCAATTCGAGGACGACGGGGGGTAGATGACATCCGGTTGACCGTCGGAGTGGGAAAAGGTCAGAGTTCACCAAATTAAAACGTGGTAAATCATATAAAAATTAATTTCGCGACTTCTAATTATCTCACTGCTATGAAATTACCCTCAAAATACTCGTGAAGATGTGGAGCGTCTAGCAGTATGAAAATCCAGGCTCATCGATGAAAGGTGATTGCTGGGCGGGCGATCAAATACGCGTTGTAAGGCTTACTTGGGTATTCGAAGCGTAGATGAAGCAATTAATCTGTAATTAATTAAACGGTGGACCAATCTTGAAAATTTTGCATCGATGTGCTCCTTAAGATGTTAGCTATCCACTGCAGGTGATTTTAGCTAGATGCGCTGCGTATTTCCGCGAATGCTGGGGTAGAAAACGGAGCAACAAAGGAACGACCTTCACACACGCCGTCAACCTCAAAACCTTTTTTTTTTTTTTTTTTAAAGTCTGTATACTATTTGTCACTTAAGGACGACCAGTAAATTTAATGTAGTTAAATAGCAGATATTTGCGGTAATTGGGAGACGAGATAATTAATTATTGCTGCTAATTAAAAAATTAAAGAACAAAAGGCCTACCTTGGCCGTTATGTTTCTTCTGTTTTCATCTGTTGCTTGCACTGCAGGTAATCCAATGTAATCCGATTGAGAAAAACACAGAAATTATAGGTAAACACACTCACACTGCACTGTATAATATCGCAAAAATTGAAGAATTTCTTAAGTCCCGAAAATTGCTGAAGACATTAGTAAATTCAGAAGTTATTGACGGATTTTCTCCAAATTTTGAAACTTCCACTTCCTGGGGCTTGAGTTGAAGAATGTCGTTTATTCCAGAATGCTACGCCAATTAGGGGCTTAATTAGCAGGCTGATTAGTATTACTCCAGTACCTCTTGTTTACCTTTGTAGACTGGTTTCAATTCGAGGACGACGGGGGGTAGATGACATCCGGTTGACCGTCGGAGTGGGAAAAGGTCAGAGTTCACCAAATTAAAACGTGGTAAATCATATAAAAATTAATTTCGCGACTTCTAATTATCTCACTGCTATGAAATTACCCTCAAAATACTCGTGAAGATGTGGAGCGTCTAGCAGTATGAAAATCCAGGCTCATCGATGAAAGGTGACTGCTGGGCGGGCGATCAAATACGCGTTGTAAGGCTTCCTTGGGTATTCGAAGCGTAGATGAAGCAATTAATCTGTAATTAATTAAACGGTGGACCAATCTTGAAAATTTTGCATCGATGTACTCCTTAAGATGTTGGCTATCCACTGCAGGTGATTTTAGCTAGATGCGCTGCGTATTTCCGCGAATGCTGGGGTAGAAAACGGAGCAACAAAAGAACGACCTTCACACACGCCGTCAACCTCACAACCTTTTTTTTTTTTTTTTTTAAGTCTGTATACTATTTGTCACTTAAGGATGACCAGTAAATTTAATGTAGTTAAATAGCAGATATTTGCGGTAATTGGGAGACGAGATAATTAATTATTGCTGCTAATTAAAAAATTAAAGAACAAAAGGCCTACCTTGGCCGTTATGTTTCTTCTGTTTTCATCTGTTGCTTGCACTGCAGGTAATCCAATGTAATCCGATTGAGAAAAACACAGAAATTATAGGTAAACACACTCACACTGCACTGTATAATATCGCAAAAATTGAAGAATTTCTTAAGTCCCGAAAATTGCTGAAGAAATTAGTAAATTCAGAAGTTATTGACGGATTTTCTCCAAATTTTGAAACTTCCACTTCCTGGGGCTTGAGTTGAAGAATGTCGTTTATTCCAGAATGCTACGCCAATTAGGGGCTTAATTAGCAGGCTGATTAGTATTACTCCAGTACCTCTTGTTTACCTTTGTAGACTGGTTTCAATTCGAGGACGACGGGGGGTAGATGACATCCGGTTGACCGTCGGAGTGGGAAAAGGTCAGAGTTCACCAAATTAAAACGTGGTAAATCATATAAAAATTAATTTCGCGACTTCTAATTATCTCACTGCTATGAAATTACCCTCAAAATACTCGTGAAGATGTGGAGCGTCTAGCAGTATGAAAATCCAGGCTCATCGATGAAAGGTGATTGCTGGGCGGGCGATCAAATACGCGTTGTAAGGCTTACTTGGGTATTCGAAGCGTAGATGAAGCAATTAATCTGTAATTAATTAAACGGTGGACCAATCTTGAAAATTTTGCATCGATGTGCTCCTTAAGATGTTGGCTATCCACTGCAGGTGATTTTAGCTAGATGCGCTGCGTATTTCCGCGAATGCTGGGGTAGAAAACGGAGCAACAAAGGAACGACCTTCACACACGCCGTCAACCTCAAAACCTTTTTTTTTTTTTTTTTTAAAGTCTGTATACTATTTGTCACTTAAGGACGACCAGTAAATTTAATGTAGTTAAATAGCAGATATTTGCGGTAATTGGGAGACGAGATAATTAATTATTGCTGCTAATTAAAAAATTAAAGAACAAAAGGCCTACCTTGGCCGTTATGTTTCTTCTGTTTTCATCTGTTGCTTGCACTGCAGGTAATCCAATGTAATCCGATTGAGAAAAACACAGAAATTATAGGTAAACACACTCACACTGCACTGTATAATATCGCAAAAATTGAAGAATTTCTTAAGTCCCGAAAATTGCTGAAGACATTAGTAAATTCAGAAGTTATTGACGGATTTTCTCCAAATTTTGAAACTTCCACTTCCTGGGGCTTGAGTTGAAGAATGTCGTTTATTCCAGAATGCTACGCCAATTAGGGGCTTAATTAGCAGGCTGATTAGTATTACTCCAGTACCTCTTGTTTACCTTTGTAGACTGGTTTCAATTCGAGGACGACGGGGGGTAGATGACATCCGGTTGACCGTCGGAGTGGGAAAAGGTCAGAGTTCACCAAATTAAAACGTGGTAAATCATATAAAAATTAATTTCGCGACTTCTAATTATCTCACTGCTATGAAATTACCCTCAAAATACTCGTGAAGATGTGGAGCGTCTAGCAGTATGAAAATCCAGGCTCATCGATGAAAGGTGACTGCTGGGCGGGCGATCAAATACGCGTTGTAAGGCTTCCTTGGGTATTCGAAGCGTAGATGAAGCAATTAATCTGTAATTAATTAAACGGTGGACCAATCTTGAAAATTTTGCATCGATGTACTCCTTAAGATGTTGGCTATCCACTGCAGGTGATTTTAGCTAGATGCGCTGCGTATTTCCGCGAATGCTGGGGTAGAAAACGGAGCAACAAAAGAACGACCTTCACACACGCCGTCAACCTCACAACCTTTTTTTTTTTTTTTTTTTTAAGTCTGTATACTATTTGTCACTTAAGGATGACCAGTAAATTTAATGTAGTTAAATAGCAGATATTTGCGGTAATTGGGAGACGAGATAATTATTTATTGCTGCTAATTAAAAAATTAAAGAACAAAAGGCCTACCTTGGCCGTTATGTTTCTTCTGTTTTCATCTGTTGCTTGCACTGCAGGTAATCCAATGTAATCCGATTGAGAAAAACACAGAAATTATAGGTAAACACACTCACACTGCACTGTATAATATCGCAAAAATTGAAGAATTTCTTAAGTCCCGAAAATTGCTGAAGAAATTAGTAAATTCAGAAGTTATTGACGGATTTTCTCCAAATTTTGAAACTTCCACTTCCTGGGGCTTGAGTTGAAGAATGTCGTTTATTCCAGAATGCTACGCCAATTAGGGGCTTAATTAGCAGGCTGATTAGTATTACTCCAGTACCTCTTGTTTACCTTTGTAGACTGGTTTCAATTCGAGGACGACGGGGGGTAGATGACATCCGGTTGACCGTCGGAGTGGGAAAAGGTCAGAGTTCACCAAATTAAAACGTGGTAAATCATATAAAAATTAATTTCGCGACTTCTAATTATCTCACTGCTATGAAATTACCCTCAAAATACTCGTGAAGATGTGGAGCGTCTTGCAGTATGAAAATCCAGGCTCATCGATGAAAGGTGACTGCTGGGCGGGCGATCAAATACGCGTTGTAAGGCTTACTTGGGTATTCGAAGCGTAGATGAAGCAATTAATCTGTAATTAATTAAACGGTGGACCAATCTTGAAAATTTTGCATCGATGTGCTCCTTAAGATGTTGGCTATCCACTGCAGGTGATTTTAGCTAGATGCGCTGCGTATTTCCGCGAATGCTGGGATAGAAAACGGAGGAACAAAGGAACGACCTTCACACACGCCGTCAACCTCACAACCTTTTTTTTTTTTTTTTTTTTAAGTCTGTATACTATTTGTCACTTAAGGATGACCAGTAAATTTAATGTAGTTAAATAGCAGATATTTGCGGTAATTGGGAGACGAGATAATTAATTATTGCTGCTAATTAAAAAATTAAAGAACAAAAGGCCTACCTTGGCCGTTATGTTTCTTCTGTTTTCATCTGTTGCTTGCACTGCAGGTAATCCAATGTAATCCGATTGAGAAAAACACAGAAATTATAGGTAAACACACTCACACTGCACTGTATAATATCGCAAAAATTGAAGAATTTCTTAAGTCCCGAAAATTGCTGAAGAAATTAGTAAATTCAGAAGTTATTGACGGATTTTCTCCAAATTTTGAAACTTCCACTTCCTGGGGCTTGAGTTGAAGAATGTCGTTTATTCCAGAATGCTACGCCAATTAGGGGCTTAATTAGCAGGCTGATTAGTATTACTCCAGTACCTCTTGTTTACCTTTGTAGACTGGTTTCAATTCGAGGACGACGGGGGGTAGATGACATCCGGTTGACCGTCGGAGTGGGAAAAGGTCAGAGTTCACCAAATTAAAACGTGGTAAATCATATAAAAATTAATTTCGCGACTTCTAATTATCTCACTGCTATGAAATTACCCTCAAAATACTCGTGAAGATGTGGAGCGTCTAGCAGTATGAAAATCCAGGCTCATCGATGAAAGGTGACTGCTGGGCGGGCGATCAAATACGCGTTGTAAGGCTTACTTGGGTATTCGAAGCGTAGATGAAGCAATTAATCTGTAATTAATTAAACGGTGGACCAATCTTGAAAATTTTGCATCGATGTGCTCCTTAAGATGTTGGCTATCCACTGCAGGTGATTTTAGCTAGATGCGCTGCGTATTTCCGCGAATGCTGGGATAGAAAACGGAGGAACAAAGGAACGACCTTCACACACGCCGTCAACCTCACAACCTTTTTTTTTTTTTTTTTTTTTTTTAAGTCTGTATACTATTTGTCACTTAAGGATGACCAGTAAATTTAATGTAGTTAAATAGCAGATATTTGCGGTAATTGGGAGACGAGATAATTAATTATTGCTGCTAATTAAAAAATTAAAGAACAAAAGGCCTACCTTGGCCGTTATGTTTCTTCTGTTTTCATCTGTTGCTTGCACTGCAGGTAATCCAATGTAATCCGATTGAGAAAAACACAGAAATTATAGGTAAACACACTCACACTGCACTGTATAATATCGCAAAAATTGAAGAATTTCTTAAGTCCCGAAAATTGCTGAAGAAATTAGTAAATTCAGAAGTTATTGACGGATTTTCTCAAAATTTTGAAACTTCCACTTCCTGGGGCTTGAGTTGAAGAATGTCGTTTAATCCAGAATGCTACGCCAATTAGGGGCTTAATTAGCAGGCTGATTAGTATTACTCCAGTACCTCTTGTTTACCTTTGTAGACTGGTTTCAATTCGAGGACGACGGGGGGTAGATGACATCCGGTTGACCGTCGGAGTGGGAAAAGGTTAGAGTTCACCAAATTAAAACGTGGTAAATCATATAAAAATTAATTTCGCGACTTCTAATTATCTCACTGCTATAAAATTACCCTCAAAATACTCGTGAAGATGTGGAGCGTCTAGCAGTATGAAAATCCAGGCTCATCGATGAAAGGTGACTGCTGGGCGGGCGATCAAATACGCGTTGTAAGGCTTACTTGGGTATTCGAAGCGTAGATGAAGCAATTAATCTGTAATTAATTAAACGGTGGACCAATCTTGAAAATTTTGCATCGATGTGCTCCTTAAGATGTTGGCTATCCACTGCAGGTGATTTTAGCTAGATGCGCTGCGTATTTCCGCGAATGCTGGGGTAGAAAACGGAGCAACAAAGGAACGACCTTCACACACGCCGTCAACCTCACAACCTTTTTTTTTTTTTTTTTTTAAGTCTGTATACTATTTGTCACTTAAGGATGACCAGTAAATTTAATGTAGTTAAATAGCAGATATTTGCGGTAATTGGGAGACGAGATAATTAATTATTGCTGCTAATTAAAAAATTAAAGAACAAAAGGCCTACCTTGGCCGTTATGTTTCTTCTGTTTTCATCTGTTGCTTGCACTGCAGGTAATCCAATGTAATCCGATTGAGAAAAACACAGAAATTATAGGTAAACACACTCACACTGCACTGTATAATATCGCAAAAATTGAAGAATTTCTTAAGTCCCGAAAATTGCTGAAGAAATTAGTAAATTCAGAAGTTATTGACGGATTTTCTCCAAATTTTGAAACTTCCACTTCCTGGGGCTTGAGTTGAAGAATGTCGTTTATTCCAGAATGCTACGCCAATTAGGGGCTTAATTAGCAGGCTGATTAGTATTACTCCAGTACCTCGTGTTTACCTTTGTAGACTGGTTTCAATTCGAGGACGACGGGGGGTAGATGACATCCGGTTGACCGTCGGAGTGGGAAAAGGTCAGAGTTCACCAAATTAAAACGTGGTAAATCATATAAAAATTAATTTCGCGACTTCTAATTATCTCACTGCTATGAAATTACCCTCAAAATACTCGTGAAGATGTGGAGCGTCTAGCAGTATGAAAATCCAGGCTCATCGATGAAAGGTGACTGCTGGGCGGGCGATCAAATACGCGTTGTAAGGCTTACTTGGGTATTCGAAGCGTAGATGAAGCAATTAATCTGTAATTAATTAAACGGTGGACCAATCTTGAAAATTTTGCATCGATGTGCTCCTTAAGATGTTGGCTATCCACTGCAGGTGATTTTAGCTAGATGCGCTGCGTATTTCCGCGAATGCTGGGGTAGAAAACGGAGCAACAAAGGAACGACCTTCACACACGCCGTCAACCTCACAACCTCTTTTTTTTTTTTTTTTTTTAAGTCTGTATACTATTTGTCACTTAAGGATGACCAGTAAATTTAATGTAGTTAAATAGCAGATATTTGCGGTAATTGGGAGACGAGATAATTAATTATTGCTGCTAATTAAAAAATTAAAGAACAAAAGGCCTACCTTGGCCGTTATGTTTCTTCTGTTTTCATCTGTTGCTTGCACTGCAGGTAATCCAATGTAATCCGATTGAGAAAAACACAGAAATTATAGGTAAACACACTCACACTGCACTGTATAATATCGCAAAAATTGAAGAATTTCTTAAGTCCCGAAAATTGCTGAAGAAATTAGTAAATTCAGAAGTTATTGACGGATTTTCTCCAAATTTTGAAACTTCCACTTCCTGGGGCTTGAGTTGAAGAATGTCGTTTATTCCAGAATGCTACGCCAATTAGGGGCTTAATTAGCAGGCTGATTAGTATTACTCCAGTACCTCTTGTTTACCTTTGTAGACTGGTTTCAATTCGAGGACGACGGGGGGTAGATGACATCCGGTTGACCGTCGGAGTGAGAAAAGGTCAGAGTTCACCAAATTAAAACGTGGTAAATCATATAAAAATTAATTTCGCGACTTCTAATTATCTCATTGCTATGAAATTACCCTCAAAATACTCGTGAAGATGTGGAGCGTCTAGCAGTATGAAAATCCAGGCTCATCGATGAAAGGTGACTGCTGGGCGGGCGATCAAATACGCGTTGTAAGGCTTACTTGGGTATTCGAAGCGTAGATGAAGCAATTAATCTGTAATTAATTAAACGGTGGACCAATCTTGAAAATTTTGCATCGATGTGCTCCTTAAGATGTTGGCTATCCACTGCAGGTGATTTTAGCTAGATGCGCTGCGTATTTCCGCGAATGCTGGGATAGAAAACGGAGGAACAAAGGAACGACCTTCACACACGCCGTCAACCTCACAAACTTTTTTTTTTTTTTTTTAAGTCTGTATACTATTTGTCACTTAAGGATGACCAGTAAATTTAATGTAGTTAAATAGCAGATATTTGCGGTAATTGGGAGACGAGATAATTAATTATTGCTGCTAATTAAAAAATTAAAGAACAAAAGGCCTACCTTGGCCGTTATGTTTCTTCTGTTTTCATCTGTTGCTTGCACTGCAGGTAATCCAATGTAATCCGATTGAGAAAAACACAGAAATTATAGGTAAACACACTCACACTGCACTGTATAATATCGCAAAAATTGAAGAATTTCTTAAGTCCCGAAAATTGCTGAAGACATTAGTAAATTCAGAAGTTATTGACGGATTTTCTCCAAATTTTGAAACTTCCACTTCCTGGGGCTTGAGTTGAAGAATGTCGTTTATTCCAGAATGCTACGCCAATTAGGGGCTTAATTAGCAGGCTGATTAGTATTACTCCAGTACCTCTTGTTTACCTTTGTAGACTGGTTTCAATTCGAGGACGACGGGGGGTAGATGACATCCGGTTGACCGTCGGAGTGGGAAAAGGTCAGAGTTCACCAAATTAAAACGTGGTAAATCATATAAAAATTAATTTCGCGACTTCTAATTATCTCACTGCTATGAAATTACCCTCAAAATACTCGTGAAGATGTGGAGCGTCTAGCAGTATGAAAATCCAGGCTCATCGATGAAAGGTGACTGCTGGGCGGGCGATCAAATACGCGTTGTAAGGCTTACTTGGGTATTCGAAGCGTAGATGAAGCAATTAATCTGTAATTAATTAAACGGTGGACCAATCTTGAAAATTTTGCATCGATGTGCTCCTTAAGATGTTGGCTATCCACTGCAGGTGATTTTAGCTAGATGCGCTGCGTATTTCCGCGAATGCTGGGATAGAAAACGGAGGAACAAAGGAACGACCTTCACACACGCCGTCAACCTCACAACCTTTTTTTTTTTTTTTTTTTTTTTTTAAGTCTGTATACTATTTGTCACTTAAGGATGACCAGTAAATTTAATGTAGTTAAATAGCAGATATTTGCGGTAATTGGGAGACGAGATAATTAATTATTGCTGCTAATTAAAAAATTAAAGAACAAAAGGCCTACCTTGGCCGTTATGTTTCTTCTGTTTTCATCTGTTGCTTGCACTGCAGGTAATCCAATGTAATCCGATTGAGAAAAACACAGAAATTATAGGTAAACACACTCACACTGCACTGTATAATATCGCAAAAATTGAAGAATTTCTTAAGTCCCGAAAATTGCTGAAGAAATTAGTAAATTCAGAAGTTATTGACGGATTTTCTCCAAATTTTGAAACTTCCACTTCCTGGGGCTTGAGTTGAAGAATGTCGTTTATTCCAGAATGCTACGCCAATTAGGGGCTTAATTAGCAGGCTGATTAGTATTACTCCAGTACCTCGTGTTTACCTTTGTAGACTGGTTTCAATTCGAGGACGACGGGGGGTAGATGACATCCGGTTGACCGTCGGAGTGGGAAAAGGTCAGAGTTCACCAAATTAAAACGTGGTAAATCATATAAAAATTAATTTCGCGACTTCTAATTATCTCACTGCTATGAAATTACCCTCAAAATACTCGTGAAGATGTGGAGCGTCTAGCAGTATGAAAATCCAGGCTCATCGATGAAAGGTGGCTGCTGGGCGGGCGATCAAATACGCGTTGTAAGGCTTCCTTGGGTATTCGAAGCGTAGATGAAGCAATTAATCTGTAATTAATTAAACGGTGGACCAATCTTGAAAATTTTGCATCGATGTGCTCCTTAAGATGTTGGCTATCCACTGCAGGTGATTTTAGCTAGATGCGCTGCGTATTTCCGCGAATGCTGGGGTAGAAAACGGAGCAACAAAGGAACGACCTTCACACACGCCGTCAACCTCACAACCTTTTTTTTTTTTTTTTTTTTAAGTCTGTATACTATTTGTCACTTAAGGATGACCAGTAAATTTCATGTAGTTAAATAACAGATATTTGCGGTAATTGGGAGACGAGATAATTAATTATTGCTGCTAATTAAAAAATTAAAGAACAAAAGGCCTACCTTGGCCGTTATGTTTCTTCTGTTTTCATCTGTTGCTTGCACTGCAGGTAATCCAATGTAATCCGATTGAGAAAAACACAGAAATTATAGGTAAACACACTCACACTGCACTGTATAATATCGCAAAAATTGAAGAATTTCTTAAGTCCCGAAAATTGCTGAAGAAATTAGTAAATTCAGAAGTTATTGACGGATTTTCTCCAAATTTTGAAACTTCCACTTCCTGGGGCTTGAGTTGAAGAATGTCGTTTAATCCAGAATGCTACGCCAATTAGGGGCTTAATTAGCAGGCTGATTAGTATTACTCCAGTACCTCTTGTTTACCTTTGTAGACTGGTTTCAATTCGAGGACGACGGGGGGTAGATGACATCCGGTTGACCGTCGGAGTGGGAAAAGGTCAGAGTTCACCAAATTAAAACGTGGTAAATCATATAAAAATTAATTTCGCGACTTCTAATTATCTCACTGCTATAAAATTACCCTCAAAATACTCGTGAAGATGTGGAGCGTCTAGCAGTATGAAAATCCAGGCTCATCGATGAAAGGTGACTGCTGGGCGGGCGATCAAATACGCGTTGTAAGGCTTACTTGGGTATTCGAAGCGTAGATGAAGCAATTAATCTGTAATTAATTAAACGGTGGACCAATCTTGAAAATTTTGCATCGATGTGCTCCTTAAGATGTTGGCTATCCACTGCAGGTGATTTTAGCTAGATGCGCTGCGTATTTCCGCGAATGCTGGGGTAGAAAACGGAGCAACAAAGGAACGACCTTCACACACGCCGTCAACCTCACAACCTCTTTTTTTTTTTTTTTTTTTAAGTCTGTATACTATTTGTCACTTAAGGATGACCAGTAAATTTAATGTAGTTAAATAGCAGATATTTGCGGTAATTGGGAGACGAGATAATTAATTATTGCTGCTAATTAAAAAATTAAAGAACAAAAGGCCTACCTTGGCCGTTATGTTTCTTCTGTTTTCATCTGTTGCTTGCACTGCAGGTAATCCAATGTAACCCGATTGAGAAAAACACAGAAATTATAGGTAAACACACTCACACTGCACTGTATAATATCGCAAAAATTGAAGAATTTCTTAAGTCCCGAAAATTGCTGAAGAAATTAGTAAATTCAGAAGTTATTGACGGATTTTCTCCAAATTTTGAAACTTCCACTTCCTGGGGCTTGAGTTGAAGAATGTCGTTTATTCCAGAATGCTACGCCAATTAGGGGCTTAATTAGCAGGCTGATTAGTATTACTTCAGTACCTCTTGTTTACCTTTGTAGACTGGTTTCAATTCGAGGACGACGGGGGGTAGATGACATCCGGTTGACCGTCGGAGTGAGAAAAGGTCAGAGTTCACCAAATTAAAACGTGGTAAATCATATAAAAATTAATTTCGCGACTTCTAATTATCTCACTGCTATGAAATTACCCTCAAAATACTCGTGAAGATGTGGAGCGTCTAGCAGTATGAAAATCCAGGCTCATCGATGAAAGGTGACTGCTGGGCGGGCGATCAAATACGCGTTGTAAGGCTTACTTGGGTATTCGAAGCGTAGATGAAGCAATTAATCTGTAATTAATTAAACGGTGGACCAATCTTGAAAATTTTGCATCGATGTGCTCCTTAAGATGTTGGCTATCCACTGCAGGTGATTTTAGCTAGATGCGCTGCGTATTTCCGCGAATGCTGGGATAGAAAACGGAGGAACAAAGGAACGACCTTCACACACGCCGTCAACCTCACAACCTTTTTTTTTTTTTTTTTTTTTTTTTTAAGTCTGTATACTATTTGTCACTTAAGGATGACCAGTAAATTTAATGTAGCTAAATAGCAGATATTTGCGGTAATTGGGAGACGAGATAATTAATTATTGCTGCTAATTAAAAAATTAAAGAACAAAAGGCCTACCTTGGCCGTTATGTTTCTTCTGTTTTCATCTGTTGCTTGCACTGCAGGTAATCCAATGTAATCCGATTGAGAAAAACACAGAAATTATACGTAAACACACTCACACTGCACTGTATAATATCGCAAAAATTGAAGAATTTCTTAAGTCCCGAAAATTGCTGAAGAAATTAGTAAATTCAGAAGTTATTGACGGATTTTCTCCAAATTTTGAAACTTCCACTTCCTGGGGCTTGAGTTGAAGAATGTCGTTTATTCCAGAATGCTACGCCAATTAGGGGCTTAATTAGCAGGCTGATTAGTATTACTCCAGTACCTCTTGTTTACCTTTGTAGACTGGTTTCAATTCGAGGACGACGGGGGGTAGATGACATCCGGTTGACCGTCGGAGTGAGAAAAGGTCAGAGTTCACCAAATTAAAACGTGGTAAATCATATAAAAATTAATTTCGCGACTTCTAATTATCTCACTGCTATGAAATTACCCTCAAAATACTCGTGAAGATGTGGAGCGTCTAGCAGTATGAAAATCCAGGCTCATCGATGAAAGGTGACTGCTGGGCGGGCGATCAAATACGCGTTGTAAGGCTTCCTTGGGTATTCGAAGCGTAGATGAAGCAATTAATCTGTAATTAATTAAACGGTGGACCAATCTTGAAAATTTTGCATCGATGTGCTCCTTAAGATGTTGGCTATCCACTGCAGGTGATTTTAGCTAGATGCGCTGCGTATTTCCGCGAATGCTGGGGTAGAAAACGGAGCAACAAAAGAACGACCTTCACACACGCCGTCAACCTCACAAACTTTTTTTTTTTTTTTTTTTAAGTCTGTATACTATTTGTCACTTAAGGATGACCAGTAAATTTAATGTAGTTAAATAGCAGATATTTGCGGTAATTGGGAGACGCGATAATTAATTATTGCTGCTAATTAAAAAATTAAAGAACAAAAGGCCTACCTTGGCCGTTATGTTTCTTCTGTTTTCATCTGTTGCTTGCACTGCAGGTAATCCAATGTAATCCGATTGAGAAAAACACAGAAATTATAGGTAAACACACTCACACTGCACTGTATAATATCGCAAAAATTGAAGAATTTCTTAAGTCCCGAAAATTGCTGAAGAAATTAGTAAATTCAGAAGTTATTCACGGATTTTCTCCAAATTTTGAAACTTCCACTTCCTGGGGCTTGAGTTGAAGAATGTCGTTTATTCCAGAATGCTACGCCAATTAGGGGCTTAATTAGCAGGCTGATTAGTATTACTCCAGTACCTCTTGTTTACCTTTGTAGACTGGTTTCAATTCGAGGACGACGGGGGGTAGATGACATCCGGTTGACCGTCGGAGTGGGAAAAGGTCAGAGTTCACCAAATTAAAACGTGGTAAATCATATAAAAATTAATTTCGCGACTTCTAATTATCTCACTGCTATGAAATTACCCTCAAAATACTCGTGAAGATGTGGAGCGTCTAGCAGTATGAAAATACAGGCTCATCGATGAAAGGTGACTGCTGGGCGGGCGATCAAATACGCGTTGTAAGGCTTCCTTGGGTATTCGAAGCGTAGATGAAGCAATTAATCTGTAATTAATTAAACGGTGGACCAATCTTGAAAATTTTGCATCGATGTGCTCCTTAAGATGTTGGCTATCCACTGCAGGTGATTTTAGCTAGATGCGCTGCGTATTTCCGCGAATGCTGGGGTAGAAAACGGAGCAACAAAGGAACGACCTTCACACACGCCGTCAACCTCACAACCTTTTTTTTTTTTTTTTCTTTTTTTTTTTTAAGTCTGTATACTATTTGTCACTTAAGGATGACCAGTAAATTTAATGTAGTTAAATAGCAGATATTTGCGGTAATTGGGAGACGAGATAATTAATTATTGCTGCTAATTAAAAAATTAAAGAACAAAAGGCCTACCTTGGCCGTTATGTTTCTTCTGTTTTCATCTGTTGCTTGCACTGTAGGTAATCCAATGTAATCCGATTGAGAAAAACACAGAAATTATAGGTAAACACACTCACACTGCACTGTATAATATCGCAAAAATTGAAGAATTTCTTAAGTCCCGAAAATTGCTGAAGAAATTAGTAAATTCAGAAGTTATTCACGGATTTTCTCCAAATTTTGAAACTTCCACTTCCTGGGGCTTGAGTTGAAGAATGTCGTTTATTCCAGAATGCTACGCCAATTAGGGGCTTAATTAGCAGGCTGATTAGTATTACTCCAGTACCTCTTGTTTACCTTTGTAGACTGGTTTCAATTCGAGGACGACGGGGGGTAGATGACATCCGGTTGACCGTCGGAGTGGGAAAAGGTCAGAGTTCACCAAATTAAAACGTGGTAAATCATATAAAAATTAATTTCGCGACTTCTAATTATCTCACTGCTATGAAATTACCCTCAAAATACTCGTGAAGATGTGGAGCGTCTAGCAGTATGAAAATACAGGCTCATCGATGAAAGGTGACTGCTGGGCGGGCGATCAAATACGCGTTGTAAGGCTTCCTTGGGTATTCGAAGCGTAGATGAAGCAATTAATCTGTAATTAATTAAACGGTGGACCAATCTTGAAAATTTTGCTTCGATGTGCTCCTTAAGATGTTGGCTATCCACTGCAGGTGATTTTAGCTAGATGCGCTGCGTATTTCCGCGAATGCTGGGATAGAAAACGGAGGAACAAAGGAACGACCTTCACACACGCCCTCAACCTCACAACCTTTTTTTTTTTTTTTTTTTTTTTTTTAAGTCTGTATACTATTTGTCACTTAAGGATGACCAGTAAATTTAATGTAGTTAAATAGCAGATATTTGCGGTAATTGGGAGACGAGATAATTAATTATTGCTGCTAATTAAAAAATTAAAGAACAAAAGGCCTACCTTGGCCGTTATGTTTCTTCTGTTTTCATCTGTTGCTTGCACTGCAGGTAATCCAATGTAATCCGATTGAGAAAAACACAGAAATTATAGGTAAACACACTCACACTGCACTGTATAATATCGCAAAAATTGAAGAATTTCTTAAGTCCCGAAAATTGCTGAAGAAATTAGTAAATTCAGAAGTTATTGACGGATTTTCTCCAAATTTTGAAACTTCCACTTCCTGGGGCTTGAGTTGAAGAATGTCGTTTATTCCAGAATGCTACGCCAATTAGGGGCTTAATTAGCAGGCTGATTAGTATTACTCCAGTACCTCTTGTTTACCTTTGTAGACTGGTTTCAATTCGAGGACGACGGGGGGTAGATGACATCCGGTTGACCGTCGGAGTGGGAAAAGGTCAGAGTTCACCAAATTAAAACGTGGTAAATCATATAAAAATTAATTTCGCGACTTCTAATTATCTCACTGCTATGAAATTACCCTCAAAATACTCGTGAAGATGTGGAGCGTCTAGCAGTATGAAAATACAGGCTCATCGATGAAAGGTGACTGCTGGGCGGGCGATCAAATACGCGTTGTAAGGCTTCCTTGGGTATTCGAAGCGTAGATGAAGCAATTAATCTGTAATTAATTAAACGGTGGACCAATCTTGAAAATTTTGCATCGATGTGCTCCTTAAGATGTTGGCTATCCACTGCAGGTGATTTTAGCTAGATGCGCTGCGTATTTCCGCGAATGCTGGGGTAGAAAACGGAGCAACAAAGGAACGACCTTCACACACGCCGTCAACCTCACAACCTTTTTTTTTTTTTTTTTTTCATTTTTTTTTTTAAGTCTGTATACTATTTGTCACTTAAGGATGACCAGTAAATTTAATGTAGTTAAATAGCAGATATTTGCGGTAATTGGGAGACGAGATAATTAATTATTGCTGCTAATTAAAAAATTAAAGAACAAAAGGCCTACCTTGGCCGTTATGTTTCTTCTGTTTTCATCTGTTGCTTGCACTGCAGGTAATCCAATGTAATCCGATTGAGAAAAACACAGAAATTATAGGTAAACACACTCACACTGCACTGTATAATATCGCAAAAATTGAAGAATTTCTTAAGTCCCGAAAATTGCTGAAGAAATTAGTAAATTCAGAAGTTATTGACGGATTTTCTCCAAATTTTGAAACTTCCACTTCCTGGGGCTTGAGTTGAAGAATGTCGTTTATTCCAGAATGCTACGCCAATTAGGGGCTTAATTAGCAGGCTGATTAGTATTACTCCAGTACCTCTTGTTTACCTTTGTAGACTGGTTTCAATTCGAGGACGACGGGGGGTAGATGACATCCGGTTGACCGTCGGAGTGGGAAAAGGTCAGAGTTCACCAAATTAAAACGTGGTAAATCATATAAAAATTAATTTCGCGACTTCTAATTATCTCACTGCTATGAAATTACCCTCAAAATACTCGTGAAGATGTGGAGCGTCTAGCAGTATGAAAATACAGGCTCATCGATGAAAGGTGACTGCTGGGCGGGCGATCAAATACGCGTTGTAAGGCTTCCTTGGGTATTCGAAGCGTAGATGAAGCAATTAATCTGTAATTAATTAAACGGTGGACCAATCTTGAAAATTTTGCATCGATGTGCTCCTTAAGATGTTGGCTATCCACTGCAGGTGATTTTAGCTAGATGCGCTGCGTATTTCCGCGAATGCTGGGGTAGAAAACGGAGCAACAAAGGAACGACCTTCACACACGCCGTCAACCTCACAACCTTTTTTTTTTTTTTTTTTTTTCATTTTTTTTTTTAAGTCTGTATACTATTTGTCACTTAAGGATGACCAGTAAATTTAATGTAGTTAAATAGCAGATATTTGCGGTAATTGGGAGACGAGATAATTAATTATTGCTGCTAATTAAAAAATTAAAGAACAAAAGGCCTACCTTGGCCGTTATGTTTCTTCTGTTTTCATCTGTTGCTTGCACTGTAGGTAATCCAATGTAATCCGATTGAGAAAAACACAGAAATTATAGGTAAACACACTCACACTGCACTGTATAATATCGCAAAAATTGAAGAATTTCTTAAGTCCCGAAAATTGCTGAAGAAATTAGTAAATTCAGAAGTTATTCACGGATTTTCTCCAAATTTTGAAACTTCCACTTCCTGGGGCTTGAGTTGAAGAATGTCGTTTATTCCAGAATGCTACGCCAATTAGGGGCTTAATTAGCAGGCTGATTAGTATTACTCCAGTACCTCTTGTTTACCTTTGTAGACTGGTTTCAATTCGAGGACGACGGGGGGTAGATGACATCCGGTTGACCGTCGGAGTGGGAAAAGGTCAGAGTTCACCAAATTAAAACGTGGTAAATCATATAAAAATTAATTTCGCGACTTCTAATTATCTCACTGCTATGAAATTACCCTCAAAATACTCGTGAAGATGTGGAGCGTCTAGCAGTATGAAAATACAGGCTCATCGATGAAAGGTGACTGCTGGGCGGGCGATCAAATACGCGTTGTAAGGCTTCCTTGGGTATTCGAAGCGTAGATGAAGCAATTAATCTGTAATTAATTAAACGGTGGACCAATCTTGAAAATTTTGCATCGATGTGCTCCTTAAGATGTTGGCTATCCACTGCAGGTGATTTTAGCTAGATGCGCTGCGTATTTCCGCGAATGCTGGGATAGAAAACGGAGGAACAAAGGAACGACCTTCACACACGCCCTCAACCTCACAACCTTTTTTTTTTTTTTTTTTTTTTTTTTTAAGTCTGTATACTATTTGTCACTTAAGGATGACCAGTAAATTTAATGTAGTTAAATAGCAGATATTTGCGGTAATTGGGAGACGAGATAATTAATTATTGCTGCTAATTAAAAAATTAAAGAACAAAAGGCCTACCTTGGCCGTTATGTTTCTTCTGTTTTCATCTGTTGCTTGCACTGCAGGTAATCCAATGTAATCCGATTGAGAAAAACACAGAAATTATAGGTAAACACACTCACACTGCACTGTATAATATCGCAAAAATTGAAGAATTTCTTAAGTCCCGAAAATTGCTGAAGAAATTAGTAAATTCAGAAGTTATTGACGGATTTTCTCCAAATTTTGAAACTTCCACTTCCTGGGGCTTGAGTTGAAGAATGTCGTTTATTCCAGAATGCTACGCCAATTAGGGGCTTAATTAGCAGGCTGATTAGTATTACTCCAGTACCTCTTGTTTACCTTTGTAGACTGGTTTCAATTCGAGGACGACGGGGGGTAGATGACATCCGGTTGACCGTCGGAGTGGGAAAAGGTCAGAGTTCACCAAATTAAAACGTGGTAAATCATATAAAAATTAATTTCGCGACTTCTAATTATCTCACTGCTATGAAATTACCCTCAAAATACTCGTGAAGATGTGGAGCGTCTAGCAGTATGAAAATCCAGGCTCATCGATGAAAGGTGACTGCTGGGCGGGCGATCAAATACGCGTTGTAAGGCTTCCTTGGGTATTCGAAGCGTAGATGAAGCAATTAATCTGTAATTAATTAAACGGTGGACCAATCTTGAAAATTTTGCATCGATGTGCTCCTTAAGATGTTGGCTATCCACTGCAGGTGATTTTAGCTAGATGCGCTGCGTATTTCCGCGAATGCTGGGGTAGAAAACGGAGCAACAAAGGAACGACCTTCACACACGCCGTCAACCTCACAACCTTTTTTTTTTTTTTTTTTAAGTCTGTATACTATTTGTCACTTAAGGATGACCAGTAAATTTAATGTAGTTAAATAGCAGATATTTGCGGTAATTGGGAGACGCGATAATTAATTATTGCTGCTAATTAAAAAATTAAAGAACAAAAGGCCTACCTTGGCCGTTATGTTTCTTCTGTTTTCATCTGTTGCTTGCACTGCAGGTAATCCAATGTAATCCGATTGAGAAAAACACAGAAATTATAGGTAAACACACTCACACTGCACTGTATAATATCGCAAAAATTGAAGAATTTCTTAAGTCCCGAAAATTGCTGAAGAAATTAGTAAATTCAGAAGTTATTCACGGATTTTCTCCAAATTTTGAAACTTCCACTTCCTGGGGCTTGAGTTGAAGAATGTCGTTTATTCCAGAATGCTACGCCAATTAGGGGCTTAATTAGCAGGCTGATTAGTATTACTCCAGTACCTCTTGTTTACCTTTGTAGACTGGTTTCAATTCGAGGACGACGGGGGGTAGATGACATCCGGTTGACCGTCGGAATGGGAAAAGGTCAGAGTTCACCAAATTAAAACGTGGTAAATCATATAAAAATTAATTTCGCGACTTCTAATTATCTCACTGCTATGAAATTACCCTCAAAATACTCGTGAAGATGTGGAGCGTCTAGCAGTATGAAAATACAGGCTCATCGATGAAAGGTGACTGCTGGGCGGGCGATCAAATACGCGTTGTAAGGCTTCCTTGGGTATTCGAAGCGTAGATGAAGCAATTAATCTGTAATTAATTAAACGGTGGACCAATCTTGAAAATTTTGCATCGATGTGCTCCTTAAGATGTTGGCTATCCACTGCAGGTGATTTTAGCTAGATGCGCTGCGTATTTCCGCGAATGCTGGGGTAGAAAACGGAGCAACAAAGGAACGACCTTCACACACGCCGTCAACCTCACAACCTTTTTTTTTTTTTTTTTTTTCTTTTTTTTTTTTAAGTCTGTATACTATTTGTCACTTAAGGATGACCAGTAAATTTAATGTAGTTAAATAGCAGATATTTGCGGTAATTGGGAGACGAGATAATTAATTATTGCTGCTAATTAAAAAATTAAAGAACAAAAGGCCTACCTTGGCCGTTATGTTTCTTCTGTTTTCATCTGTTGCTTGCACTGTAGGTAATCCAATGTAATCCGATTGAGAAAAACACAGAAATTATAGGTAAACACACTCACACTGCACTGTATAATATCGCAAAAATTGAAGAATTTCTTAAGTCCCGAAAATTGCTGAAGAAATTAGTAAATTCAGAAGTTATTGACGGATTTTCTCCAAATTTTGAAACTTCCACTTCCTGGGGCTTGAGTTGAAGAATGTCGTTTATTCCAGAATGCTACGCCAATTAGGGGCTTAATTAGCAGGCTGATTAGTATTACTCCAGTACCTCTTGTTTACCTTTGTAGACTGGTTTCAATTCGAGGACGACGGGGGGTAGATGACATCCGGTTGACCGTCGGAGTGGGAAAAGGTCAGAGTTCACCAAATTAAAACGTGGTAAATCATATAAAAATTAATTTCGCGACTTCTAATTATCTCACTGCTATGAAATTACCCTCAAAATACTCGTGAAGATGTGGAGCGTCTAGCAGTATGAAAATACAGGCTCATCGATGAAAGGTGACTGCTGGGCGGGCGATCAAATACGCGTTGTAAGGCTTCCTTGGGTATTCGAAGCGTAGATGAAGCAATTAATCTGTAATTAATTAAACGGTGGACCAATCTTGAAAATTTTGCATCGATGTGCTCCTTAAGATGTTGGCTATCCACTGCAGGTGATTTTAGCTAGATGCGCTGCGTATTTCCGCGAATGCTGGGGTAGAAAACGGAGCAACAAAGGAACGACCTTCACACACGCCGTCAACCTCACAACCTTTTTTTTTTTTTTTTTTTTTAAGTCTGTATACTATTTGTCACTTAAGGATGACCAGTAAATTTAATGTAGTTAAATAGCAGATATTTGCGGTAATTGGGAGACGAGATAATTAATTATTGCTGCTAATTAAAAAATTAAAGAACAAAAGGCCTACCTTGGCCGTTATGTTTCTTCTGTTTTCATCTGTTGCTTGCACTGCAGGTAATCCAATGTAATCCGATTGAGAAAAACACAGAAATTATAGGTAAACACACTCACACTGCACTGTATAATATCGCAAAAATTGAAGAATTTCTTAAGTCCCGAAAATTGCTGAAGAAATTAGTAAATTCAGAAGTTATTGACGGATTTTCTCCAAATTTTGAAACTTCCACTTCCTGGGGCTTGAGTTGAAGAATGTCGTTTATTCCAGAATGCTACGCCAATTAGGGGCTTAATTAGCAGGCTGATTAGTATTACTCCAGTACCTCTTGTTTACCTTTGTAGACTGGTTTCAATTCGAGGACGACGGGGGGTAGATGACATCCGGTTGACCGTCGGAGTGGGAAAAGGTCAGAGTTCACCAAATTAAAACGTGGTAAATCATATAAAAATTAATTTCGCGAATTCTAATTATCTCACTGCTATGAAATTACCCTCAAAATACTCGTGAAGATGTGGAGCGTCTAGCAGTATGAAAATCCAGGCTCATCGATGAAAGGTGACTGCTGGGCGGGCGATCAAATACGCGTTGTAAGGCTTACTTGGGTATTCGAAGCGTAGATGAAGCAATTAATCTGTAATTAATTAAACGGTGGACCAATCTTGAAAATTTTGCATCGATGTGCTCCTTAAGATGTTGGCTATCCCCTGCAGGTGATTTTAGCTAGATGCGCTGCGTATTTCCGCGAATGCTGGGGTAGAAAACGGAGCAACAAAGGAACGACCTTCACACACGCCGTCAACCTCACAACCTTTTTTTTTTTTTTTAAGTCTGTATACTATTTGTCACTTAAGGATGACCAGTAAATTTAATGTAGTTAAATAGCAGATATTTGCGGTAATTGGGAGACGAGATAATTAATTATTGCTGCTAATTAAAAAATTAAAGAACAAAAGGCCTACCTTGGCCGTTATGTTTCTTCTGTTTTCATCTGTTGCTTGCACTGCAGGTAATCCAATGTAATCCGATTGAGAAAAACACAGAAATTATAGGTAAACACACTCACACTGCACTGTATAATATCGCAAAAATTGAAGAATTTCTTAAGTCCCGAAAATTGCTGAAGAAATTAGTAAATTCAGAAGTTATTGACGGATTTTCTCCAAATTTTGAAACTTCCACTTCCTGGGGCTTGAGTTGAAGAATGTCGTTTATTCCAGAATGCTACGCCAATTAGGGGCTTAATTAGCAGGCTGATTAGTATTACTCCAGTACCTCTTGTTTACCTTTGTAGACTGGTTTCAATTCGAGGACGACGGGGGGTAGATGACATCCGGTTGACCGTCGGAGTGGGAAAAGGTCAGAGTTCACCAAATTAAAACGTGGTAAATCATATAAAAATTAATTTCGCGACTTCTAATTATCTCACTGCAATGAAATTACCCTCAAAATACTCGTGAAGATGTGGAGCGTCTAGCAGTATGAAAACCTAGGCTCATCGATGAAAGGTGACTGCTGGGCGGGCGATCAAATACGCGTTGTAAGGCTTACTTGGGTATTCGAAGCGTAGATGAAGCAATTAATCTGTAATTAATTAAACGGTAGACCAATCTTGAAAATTTTGCATCGATGTGCTCCTTAAGATGTTGGCTATCCACTGCAGGTGATTTTAGCTAGATGCGCTGCGTATTTCCGCGAATGCTGGGATAGAAAACGGAGGAACAAAGGAACGACCTTCACACACGCCGTCAACCTCACAACCTTTTTTTTTTTTTTTTTTTTTTTTTTAAGTCTGTATACTATTTGTCACTTAAGGATGACCAGTAAATTTAATGTAGTTAAATAGCAGATATTTGCGGTAATTGGGAGACGAGATAATTAATTATTGCTGCTAATTAAAAAATTAAAGAACAAAAGGCCTACCTTGGCCGTTATGTTTCTTCTGTTTTCATCTGTTGCTTGCACTGCAGGTAATCCAATGTAATCCGATTGAGAAAAACACAGAAATTATAGGTAAACACACTCACACTGCACTGTATAATATCGCAAAAATTGAAGAATTTCTTAAGTCCCGAAAATTGCTGAAGAAATTAGTAAATTCAGAAGTTATTGACGGATTTTCTCCAAATTTTGAAACTTCCACTTCCTGGGGCTTGAGTTGAAGAATGTCGTTTATTCCAGAATGCTACGCCAATTAGGGGCTTAATTAGCAGGCTGATTAGTATTACTCCAGTACCTCTTGTTTACCTTTGTAGACTGGTTTCAATTCGAGGACGACGGGGGGTAGATGACATCCGGTTGACCGTCGGAGTGAGAAAAGGTCAGAGTTCACCAAATTAAAACGTGGTAAATCATATAAAAATTAATTTCGCGACTTCTAATTATCTCACTGCTATGAAATTACCCTCAAAATACTCGTGAAGATGTGGAGCGTCTAGCAATATGAAAATCCAGGCTCATCGATGAAAGGTGACTGCTGGGCGGGCGATCAAATACGCGTTGTAAGGCTTACTTGGGTATTCGAAGCGTAGATGAAGCAATTAATCTGTAATTAATTAAACGGTGGACCAATCTTGAAAATTTTGCATCGATGTGCTCCTTAAGATGTTGGCTATCCACTGCAGGTGATTTTAGCTAGATGCGCTGCGTATTTCCGCGAATGCTGGGATAGAAAACGGAGGAACAAAGGAACGAACTTCACACACGCCGTCAACCTCACAACCTTTTTTTTTTTTTTTTTTTTTTTTTAAGTCTGTATACTATTTGTCACTTAAGGATGACCAGTAAATTTAATGTAGTTAAATAGCAGATATTTGCGGTAATTGGGAGACGAGATAATTAATTATTGCTGCTAATTAAAAAATTAAAGAACAAAAGGCCTACCTTGGCCGTTATGTTTCTTCTGTTTTCATCTGTTGCTTGCACTGCAGGTAATCCAATGTAATCCGATTGAGAAAAACACAGAAATTATAGGT
This sequence comes from Stegodyphus dumicola, assembly GCF_044657685.1. NCBI lineage: Eukaryota > Metazoa > Arthropoda > Arachnida > Araneae > Eresidae > Stegodyphus > Stegodyphus dumicola. The sequence continues at coordinate 70,246,100 of NC_140776.1, forward strand.
AAACACACTCACACTGCACTGTATAATATCGCAAAAATTGAAGAATTTCTTAAGTCCCGAAAATTGCTGAAGAAATTAGTAAATTCAGAAGTTATTGACGGATTTTCTCCAAATTTTGAAACTTCCACTTCCTGGGGCTTGAGTTGAAGAATGTCGTTTATTCCAGAATGCTACGCCAATTAGGGGCTTAATTAGCAGGCTGATTAGTATTACTCCAGTACCTCTTGTTTACCTTTGTAGACTGGTTTCAATTCGAGGACGACGGGGGGTAGATGACATCCGGTTGACCGTCGGAGTGAGAAAAGGTCAGAGTTCACCAAATTAAAACGTGGTAAATCATATAAAAATTAATTTCGCGACTTCTAATTATCTCACTGCTATGAAATTACCCTCAAAATACTCGTGAAGATGTGGAGCGTCTAGCAATATGAAAATCCAGGCTCATCGATGAAAGGTGACTGCTGGGCGGGCGATCAAATACGCGTTGTAAGGCTTACTTGGGTATTCGAAGCGTAGATGAAGCAATTAATCTGTAATTAATTAAACGGTGGACCAATCTTGAAAATTTTGCATCGATGTGCTCCTTAAGATGTTGGCTATCCACTGCAGGTGATTTTAGCTAGATGCGCTGCGTATTTCCGCGAATGCTGGGATAGAAAACGGAGGAACAAAGGAACGAACTTCACACACGCCGTCAACCTCACAACCTTTTTTTTTTTTTTTTTTTTTTTTTTTAAGTCTGTATACTATTTGTCACTTAAGGATGACCAGTAAATTTAATGTAGTTAAATAGCAGATATTTGCGGTAATTGGGAGACGAGATAATTAATTATTGCTGCTAATTAAAAAATTAAAGAACAAAAGGCCTACCTTGGCCGTTATGTTTCTTCTGTTTTCATCTGTTGCTTGCACTGTAGGTAATCCAATGTAATCCGATTGAGAAAAACACAGAAATTATAGGTAAACACACTCACACTGCACTGTATAATATCGCAAAAATTGAAGAATTTCTTAAGTCCCGAAAATTGCTGAAGAAATTAGTAAATTCAGAAGTTATTGACGGATTTTCTCCAAATTTTGAAACTTCCACTTCCTGGGGCTTGAGTTGAAGAATGTCGTTTATTCCAGAATGCTACGCCAATTAGGGGCTTAATTAGCAGGCTGATTAGTATTACTCCAGTACCTCTTGTTTACCTTTGTAGACTGGTTTCAATTCGAGGACGACGGGGGGTAGATGACATCCGGTTGACCGTCGGAGTGGGAAAAGGTCAGAGTTCACCAAATTAAAACGTGGTAAATCATATAAAAATTAATTTCGCGACTTCTAATTATCTCACTGCTATGAAATTACCCTCAAAATACTCGTGAAGATGTGGAGCGTCTAGCAGTATGAAAATCCAGGCTCATCGATGAAAGGTGGCTGCTGGGCGGGCGATCAAATACGCGTTGTAAGGCTTCCTTGGGTATTCGAAGCGTAGATGAAGCAATTAATCTGTAATTAATTAAACGGTGGACCAATCTTGAATATTTTGCATCGATGTGCTCCTTAAGATGTTGGCTATCCACTGCAGGTGATTTTAGCTAGATGCGCTGCGTATTTCCGCGAATGCTGGGGTAGCAAACGGAGCAACAAAGGAACGACCTTCACACACGCCGTCAACCTCACAACCTTTTTTTTTTTTTTTTTTTTTTTTTAAGTCTGTATACTATTTGTCACTTAAGGATGACCAGTAAATTTAATGTAGTTAAATAGCAGATATTTGCGGTAATTGGGAGACGAGATAATTAATTATTGCTGCTAATTAAAAAATTAAAGAACAAAAGGCCTACCTTGGCCGTTATGTTTCTTCTGTTTTCATCTGTTGCTTGCACTGCAGGTAATCCAATGTAATCCGATTGAGAAAAACACAGAAATTATAGGTAAACACACTCACACTGCACTGTATAATATCGCAAAAATTGAAGAATTTCTTAAGTCCCGAAAATTGCTGAAGAAATTAGTAAATTCAGAAGTTATTGACGGATTTTCTCCAAATTTTGAAACTTCCACTTCCTGGGGCTTGAGTTGAAGAATGTCGTTTATTCCAGAATGCTACGCCAATTAGGGGCTTAATTAGCAGGCTGATTAGTATTACTCCAGTACCTCTTGTTTACCTTTGTAGACTGGTTTCAGTTCGAGGACGACGGGGGGTAGATGACATCCGGTTGACCGTCGGAGTGGGAAAAGGTCAGAGTTCACCAAATTAAAACGTGGTAAATCATATAAAAATTAATTTCGCGACTTCTAATTATCTCACTGCTATGAAATTACCCTCAAAATACTCGTGAAGATGTGGAGCGTCTAGCAGTATGAAAATCCAGGCTCATCGATGAAAGGTGACTGCTGGGCGGGCGATCAAATACGCGTTGTAAGGCTTACTTGGGTATTCGAAGCGTAGATGAAGCAATTAATCTGTAATTAATTAAACGGTGGACCAATCTTGAAAATTTTGCATCGATGTGCTCCTTAAGATGTTGGCTATCCACTGCAGGTGATTTTAGCTAGATGCGCTGCGTATTTCCGCGAATGCTGGGGTAGAAAACGGAGCAACAAAGGAACGACCTTCACACACGCCGTCAACCTCACAACCTTTTTTTTTTTTTTTTTTAAGTCTGTATACTATTTGTCACTTAAGGATGACCAGTAAATTTAATGTAGTTAAATAGCAGATATTTGCGGTAATTGGGAGACGAGATAATTAATTATTGCTGCTAATTAAAAAATTAAAGAACAAAAGGCCTACCTTGGCCGTTATGTATCTTCTGTTTTCATCTGTTGCTTGCACTGCAGGTAATCCAATGTAATCCGATTGAGAAAAACACAGAAATTATAGGTAAACACACTCACACTGCACTGTATAATATCGCAAAAATTGAAGAATTTCTTAAGTCCCGAAAATTGCTGAAGAAATTAGTAAATTCAGAAGTTATTGACGGATTTTCTCCAAATTTTGAAACTTCCACTTCCTGGGGCTTGAGTTGAAGAATGTCGTTTATTCCAGAATGCTACGCCAATTAGGGGCTTAATTAGCAGGCTGATTAGTATTACTCCAGTACCTCTTGTTTACCTTTGTAGACTGGTTTCAATTCGAGGACGACGGGGGGTAGATGACATCCGGTTGACCGTCGGAGTGAGAAAAGGTCAGAGTTCACCAAATTAAAACGTGGTAAATCATATAAAAATTAATTTCGCGACTTCTAATTATCTCACTGCTATGAAATTACCCTCAAAATACTCGTGAAGATGTGGAGCGTCTAGCAGTATGAAAATCCAGGCTCATCGATGAAAGGTGACTGCTGGGCGGGCGATCAAATACGCGTTGTAAGGCTTACTTGGGTATTCGAAGCGTAGATGAAGCAATTAATCTGTAATTAATTAAACGGTAGACCAATCTTGAAAATTTTGCATCGATGTGCTCCTTAAGATGTTGGCTATCCACTGCAGGTGATTTTAGCTAGATGCGCTGCGTATTTCCGCGAATGCTGGGATAGAAAACGGAGGAACAAAGGAACGACCTTCACACACGCCGTCAACCTCACAACCTTTTTTTTTTTTTTTTTTTTTTTTTTAAGTCTGTATACTATTTGTCACTTAAGGATGACCAGTAAATTTAATGTAGTTAAATAGCAGATATTTGCGGTAATTGGGAGACGAGATAATTAATTATTGCTGCTAATTAAAAAATTAAAGAACAAAAGGCCTACCTTGGCCGTTATGTTTCTTCTGTTTTCATCTGTTGCTTGCACTGCAGGTAATCCAATGTAATCCGATTGAGAAAAACACAGAAATTATAGGTAAACACACTCACACTGCACTGTATAATATCGCAAAAATTGAAGAATTTCTTAAGTCCCGAAAATTGCTGAAGAAATTAGTAAATTCAGAAGTTATTGACGGATTTTCTCCAAATTTTGAAACTTCCACTTCCTGGGGCTTGAGTTGAAGAATGTCGTTTATTCCAGAATGCTACGCCAATAAGGGGCTTAATTAGCAGGCTGATTAGTATTACTCCAGTACCTCTTGTTTACCTTTGTAGACTGGTTTCAATTCGAGGACGACGGGGGGTAGATGACATCCGGTTGACCGTCGGAGTGGGAAAAGGTCAGAGTTCACCAAATTAAAACGTGGTAAATCATATAAAAATTAATTTCGCGACTTCTAATTATCTCACTGCTATGAAATTACCCTCAAAATACTCGTGAAGATGTGGAGCGTCTAGCAGTATGAAAATCCAGGCTCATCGATGAAAGGTGACTCTGGGCGGGCGATCAAATACGCGTTGTAAGGCTTACTTGGGTATTCGAAGCGTAGATGAAGCAATTAATCTGTAATTAATTAAACGGTGGACCAATCTTGAAAATTTTGCATCGATGTGCTCCTTAAGATGTTGGCTATCCACTGCAGGTGATTTTACCTAGATGCGCTGCGTATTTCCGCGAATGCTGGGGTAGAAAACGGAGCAACAAAGGAACGACCTTCACACACGCCGTCAACCTCACAACCTTTTTTTTTTTTTTTTTTTTTTAAGTCTGTATACTATTTGTCACTTAAGGATGACCAGTAAATTTAATGTAGTTAAATAGCAGATATTTGCGGTAATTGGGAGACGAGATAATTAATTATTGCTGCTAATTAAAAAATTAAAGAACAAAAGGCCTACCTTGGCCGTTATGTTTCTTCTGTTTTCATCTGTTGCTTGCACTGCAGGTAATCCAATGTAATCCGATTGAGAAAAACACAGAAATTATAGGTAAACACACTCACACTGCACTGTATAATATCGCAAAAATTGAAGAATTTCTTAAGTCCCGAAAATTGCTGAAGAAATTAGTAAATTCAGAAGTTATTGACGGATTTTCTCCAAATTTTGAAACTTCCACTTCCTGGGGCTTGAGTTGAAGAATGTCGTTTATTCCAGAATGCTACGCCAATTAGGGGCTTAATTAGCAGGCTGATTAGTATTACTCCAGTACCTCTTGTTTACCTTTGTAGACTGGTTTCAATTCGAGGACGACGGGGGGTAGATGACATCCGGTTGACCGTCGGAGTGGGAAAAGGTCAGAGTTCACCAAATTAAAACGTGGTAAATCATATAAAAATTAATTTCGCGACTTCTAATTATCTCACTGCTATGAAATTACCCTCAAAATACTCGTGAAGATGTGGAGCGTCTAGCAGTATGAAAATCCAGGCTCATCGATGAAAGGTGACTGCTGGGCGGGCGATCAAATACGCGTTGTAAGGCTTACTTGGGTATTCGAAGCGTAGATGAAGCAATTAATCTGTAATTAATTAAACGGTGGACCAATCTTGAAAATTTTGCATCGATGTGCTCCTTAAGATGTTGGCTATCCACTGCAGGTGATTTTAGCTAGATGCGCTGCGTATTTCCGCGAATGCTGGGGTAGAAAACGGAGCAACAAAGGAACGACCTTCACACACGCCGTCAACCTCACAACCTTTTTTTTTTTTTTTTTTTTTAAGTCTGTATACTATTTGTCACTTAAGGATGACCAGTAAATTTAATGTAGTTAAATAGCAGATATTTGCGGTAATTGGGAGACGAGATAATTAATTATTGCTGCTAATTAAAAAATTAAAGAACAAAAGGCCTACCTTGGCCGTTATGTTTCTTCTGTTTTCATCTGTTGCTTGCACTGCAGGTAATCCAATGTAATCCGATTGAGAAAAACACAGAAATTATAGGTAAACACACTCACACTGCACTGTATAATATCGCAAAAATTGAAGAATTTCTTAAGTCCCGAAAATTGCTGAAGAAATTAGTAAATTCAGAAGTTATTGACGGATTTTCTCCAAATTTTGAAACTTCCACTTCCTGGGGCTTGAGTTGAAGAATGTCGTTTATTCCAGAATGCTACGCCAATTAGGGGCTTAATTAGCAGGCTGATTAGTATTACTCCAGTACCTCTTGTTTACCTTTGTAGACTGGTTTCAATTCGAGGACGACGGGGGGTAGATGACATCCGGTTGACCGTCGGAGTGGGAAAAGGTCAGAGTTCACCAAATTAAAACGTGGTAAATCATATAAAAATTAATTTCGCGACTTCTAATTATCTCACTGCTATGAAATTACCCTCAAAATACTCGTGAAGATGTGGAGCGTCTAGCAGTATGAAAATCCAGGCTCATCGATGAAAGGTGACTGCTGGGCGGGCGATCAAATACGCGTTGTAAGGCTTACTTGGGTATTCGAAGCGTAGATGAAGCAATTAATCTGTAATTAATTAAACGGTGGACCAATCTTGAAAATTTTGCATCGATGTGCTCCTTAAGATGTTGGCTATCCACTGCAGGTGATTTTAGCTAGATGCGCTGCGTATTTCCGCGAATGCTGGGGTAGAAAACGGAGCAACAAAGGAACGACCTTCACACACGCCGTCAACCTCACAACCTTTTTTTTTTTTTTTTTTTAAGTCTGTATACTATTTGTCACTTAAGGATGACCAGTAAATTTAATGTAGTTAAATAGCAGATATTTGCGGTAATTGGGAGACGAGATAATTAATTATTGCTGCTAATTAAAAAATTAAAGAACAAAAGGCCTACCTTGGCCGTTATGTTTCTTCTGTTTTCATCTGTTGCTTGCACTGCAGGTAATCCAATGTAATCCGATTGAGAAAAACACAGAAATTATAGGTAAACACACTCACACTGCACTGTATAATATCGCAAAAATTGAAGAATTTCTTAAGTCCCGAAAATTGCTGAAGAAATTAGTAAATTCAGAAGTTATTGACGGATTTTCTCCAAATTTTGAAACTTCCACTTCCTGGGGCTTGAGTTGAAGAATGTCGTTTATTCCAGAATGCTACGCCAATTAGGGGCTTAATTAGCAGGCTGATTAGTATTACTCCAGTACCTCTTGTTTACCTTTGTAGACTGGTTTCAATTCGAGGACGACGGGGGGTAGATGACATCCGGTTGACCGTCGGAGTGGGAAAAGGTCAGAGTTCACCAAATTAAAACGTGGTAAATCATATAAAAATTAATTTCGCGACTTCTAATTATCTCACTGCTATGAAATTACCCTCAAAATACTCGTGAAGATGTGGAGCGTCTAGCAGTATGAAAATCCAGGCTCATCGATGAAAGGTGACTCTGGGCGGGCGATCAAATACGCGTTGTAAGGCTTACTTGGGTATTCGAAGCGTAGATGAAGCAATTAATCTGTAATTAATTAAACGGTGGACCAATCTTGAAAATTTTGCATCGATGTGCTCCTTAAGATGTTGGCTATCCACTGCAGGTGATTTTACCTAGATGCGCTGCGTATTTCCGCGAATGCTGGGGTAGAAAACGGAGCAACAAAGGAACGACCTTCACACACGCCGTCAACCTCACAACCTTTTTTTTTTTTTTTTTTTAAGTCTGTATACTATTTGTCACTTAAGGTTGACCAGTAAATTTAATGTAGTTAAATAGCAGATATTTGCGGTAATTGGGAGACGAGATAATTAATTATTGCTGCTAATTAAAAAATTAAAGAACAAAAGGCCTACCTTGGCCGTTATGTTTCTTCTGTTTTCATCTGTTGCTTGCACTGCAGGTAATCCAATGTAATCCGATTGAGAAAAACACAGAAATTATAGGTAAACACACTCACACTGCACTGTATAATATCGCAAAAATTGAAGAATTTCTTAAGTCCCGAAAATTGCTGAAGAAATTAGTAAATTCAGAAGTTATTGACGGATTTTCTCCAAATTTTGAAACTTCCACTTCCTGGGGCTTGAGTTGAAGAATGTCGTTTATTCCAGAATGCTACGCCAATTAGGGGCTTAATTAGCAGGCTGATTAGTATTACTCCAGTACCTCTTGTTTACCTTTGTAGACTGGTTTCAATTCGAGGACGACGGGGGGTAGATGACATCCGGTTGACCGTCGGAGTGGGAAAAGGTCAGAGTTCACCAAATTAAAACGTGGTAAATCATATAAAAATTAATTTCGCGACTTCTAATTATCTCACTGCTATGACATTACCCTCAAAATACTCGTGAAGATGTGGAGCGTCTAGCAGTATGAAAATCCAGGCTCATCGATGAAAGGTGACTGCTGGGCGGGCGATCAAATACGCGTTGTAAGGCTTACTTGGGTATTCGAAGCGTAGATGAAGCAATTAATCTGTAATTAATTAAACGGTGGACCAATCTTGAAAATTTTGCATCGATGTGCTCCTTAAGATGTTGGCTATCCACTGCAGGTGATTTTAGCTAGATGCGCTGCGTATTTCCGCGAATGCTGGGGTAGAAAACGGAGCAACAAAGGAACGACCTTCACACACGCCGTCAACCTCACAACCTTTTTTTTTTTTTTTTTTTTAAGTCTGTATACTATTTGTCACTTAAGGATGACCAGTAAATTTAATGTAGTTAAATAGCAGATATTTGCGGTAATTGGGAGACGAGATAATTAATTATTGCTGCTAATTAAAAAATTAAAGAACAAAAGGCCTACCTTGGCCGTTATGTTTCTTCTGTTTTCATCTGTTGCTTGCACTGCAGGTAATCCAATGTAATCCGATTGAGAAAAACACAGAAATTATAGGTAAACACACTCACACTGCACTGTATAATATCGCAAAAATTGAAGAATTTCTTAAGTCCCGAAAATTGCTGAAGAAATTAGTAAATTCAGAAGTTATTGACGGATTTTCTCCAAATTTTGAAACTTCCACTTCCTGGGGCTTGAGTTGAAGAATGTCGTTTATTCCAGAATGCTACGCCAATTAGGGGCTTAATTAGCAGGCTGATTAGTATTACTCCAGTACCTCTTGTTTACCTTTGTAGACTGGTTTCAATTCGAGGACGACGGGGGGTAGATGACATCCGGTTGACCGTCGGAGTGGGAAAAGGTCAGAGTTCACCAAATTAAAACGTGGTAAATCATATAAAAATTAATTTCGCGACTTCTAATTATCTCACTGCTATGAAATTACCCTCAAAATACTCGTGAAGATGTGGAGCGTCTAGCAGTATGAAAATCCAGGCTCATCGATGAAAGGTGACTGCTGGGCGGGCGATCAAATACGCGTTGTAAGGCTTACTTGGGTATTCGAAGCGTAGATGAAGCAATTAATCTGTAATTAATTAAACGGTGGACCAATCTTGAAAATTTTGCATCGATGTGCTCCTTAAGATGTTGGCTATCCACTGCAGGTGATTTTACCTAGATGCGCTGCGTATTTCCGCGAATGCTGGGGTAGAAAACGGAGCAACAAAGGAACGACCTTCACACACGCCGTCAACCTCACAACCTTTTTTTTTTTTTTTTTTTTAAGTCTGTATACTATTTGTCACTTAAGGATGACCAGTAAATTTAATGTAGTTAAATAGCAGATATTTGCGGTAATTGGGAGACGAGATAATTAATTATTGCTGCTAATTAAAAAATTAAAGAACAAAAGGCCTACCTTGGCCGTTATGTTTCTTCTGTTTTCATCTGTTGCTTGCACTGCAGGTAATCCAATGTAATCCGATTGAGAAAAACACAGAAATTATAGGTAAACACACTCACACTGCACTGTATAATATCGCAAAAATTGAAGAATTTCTTAAGTCCCGAAAATTGCTGAAGAAATTAGTAAATTCAGAAGTTATTGACGGATTTTCTCCAAATTTTGAAACTTCCACTTCCTGGGGCTTGAGTTGAAGAATGTCGTTTATTCCAGAATGCTACGCCAATTAGGGGCTTAATTAGCAGGCTGATTAGTATTACTCCAGTACCTCTTGTTTACCTTTGTAGACTGGTTTCAATTCGAGGACGACGGGGGGTAGATGACATCCGGTTGACCGTCGGAGTGAGAAAAGGTCAGAGTTCACCAAATTAAAACGTGGTAAATCATATAAAAATTAATTTCGCGACTTCTAATTATCTCACTGCTATGAAATTACCCTCAAAATACTCGTGAAGATGTGGAGCGTCTAGCAGTATGAAAATCCAGGCTCATCGATGAAAGGTGACTGCTGGGCGGGCGATCAAATACGCGTTGTAAGGCTTACTTGGGTATTCGAAGCGTAGATGAAGCAATTAATCTGTAATTAATTAAACGGTGGACCAATCTTGAAAATTTTGCATCGATGTGCTCCTTAAGATGTTGGCTATCCACTGCAGGTGATTTTACCTAGATGCGCTGCGTATTTCCGCGAATGCTGGGGTAGAAAACGGAGCAACAAAGGAACGACCTTCACACACGCCGTCAACCTCACAACCTTTTTTTTTTTTTTTTTTTTAAGTCTGTATACTATTTGTCACTTAAGGATGACCAGTAAATTTAATGTAGTTAAATAGCAGATATTTGCGGTAATTGGGAGACGAGATAATTAATTATTGCTGCTAATTAAAAAATTAAAGAACAAAAGGCCTACCTTGGCCGTTATGTTTCTTCTGTTTTCATCTGTTGCTTGCACTGCAGGTAATCCAATGTAATCCGATTGAGAAAAACACAGAAATTATAGGTAAACACACTCACACTGCACTGTATAATATCGCAAAAATTGAAGAATTTCTTAAGTCCCGAAAATTGCTGAAGAAATTAGTAAATTCAGAAGTTATTGACGGATTTTCTCCAAATTTTGAAACTTCCACTTCCTGGGGCTTGAGTTGAAGAATGTCGTTTATTCCAGAATGCTACGCCAATTAGGGGCTTAATTAGCAGGCTGATTAGTATTACTCCAGTACCTCTTGTTTACCTTTGTAGACTGGTTTCAATTCGAGGACGACGGGGGGTAGATGACATCCGGTTGACCGTCGGAGTGAGAAAAGGTCAGAGTTCACCAAATTAAAACGTGGTAAATCATATAAAAATTAATTTCGCGACTTCTAATTATCTCACTGCTATGAAATTACCCTCAAAATACTCGTGAAGATGTGGAGCGTCTAGCAGTATGAAAATCCAGGCTCATCGATGAAAGGTGACTGCTGGGCGGGCGATCAAATACGCGTTGTAAGGCTTACTTGGGTATTCGAAGCGTAGATGAAGCAATTAATCTGTAATTAATTAAACGGTGGACCAATCTTGAAAATTTTGCATCGATGTGCTCCTTAAGATGTTGGCTATCCACTGCAGGTGATTTTAGCTAGATGCGCTGCGTATTTCCGCGAATGCTGGGGTAGAAAACGGAGCAACAAAGGAACGACCTTCACACACGCCGTCAACCTCACAACCTCTTTTTTTTTTTTTTTTTTTTTTATACAAATGCTTACTTTTTTATAAAGGCACATTTTATTATAGCTTTTCATTTAATATTAATAATACAATTTTTCGAAATTGCATACCATAAATATGAATTTCCTGTTTCATTTCATATGATATAATTCTAAGAATACAGCTAGACTTTTCATATCGATTATCTCTAAGGGCGACCAGTATATTTAATTAAACGTCAGTATTGATACGTATGATATTAGTCTGTAAAACGACGGGTCTAAGACTTTTCACCGTCGCCATTTTTTACCGTGGCTGTTTCGCCCGTCGGGACCTTTCGCCGTCAAGACAAATTTTTTCTTTACTTGCCTGTATTTTATCTTACCGTATTATACTCGTATTAAATTTATTTAGTTTAAGAATTCTGTTTACCTTTTACTTTTTGTATACTTAATAAAGATTGCTTTAAATATATAATTATTTAAAAGTATGAGATATAAAGAAATTGAACACAGTTAGTTGGAAAATTAGGTCAGTATAAAGTGAACTGGGGCTTTCTTTCTTTCTTTCCACCGACAGCGAGGCAGCCGGTCCACTGGGTAGTTAGCATATCGGCCAGGTAGCCCCGCTGACGGAAATAACTTGAACAAAAGACACACTTATAAATACATATTGTTCTCAAGACGAGTGCTGGGGGCAGTGCCAGAAGTTATATTATCGATTTTAAAATTATGCGGGTACAATATTGACATGATTCGTCAAAATTTTAATTGGCTAATTCAGAGAAACCACACAAAAACATTTTATATACAACATTACACAAAAACATTTTATATAATAAGTTAAATTAAATTATTAAACTAAACATAGTTTGAATCAATTTTATATATTACGGCAAGATGGTACAGTCGCGTAAAGAAAAATAGGTCTTGACGGCGAAACGGCCCGACGGCGAAACGGCCACGCCGAAATGGCCACGGCGAATAGTACACTTCCCAAAACGACCGCTGTATAACCCAATAAGGACAATCAAATATGTTTTAAGCCGATCCCAACATACTTTCTAATTTGACTCTCGAATTTAACTATTCTGTGTACTAAAGCAAGAAGTTGCAATTTGAGCATTCTCGCATTTTCTCTGTTTTATTCGTCATGATAATTTTGCAACTTTCATGCTAGTCTTAATTCAAGTGAAATGATTTCTTTCTTTGCTGAAAATCTATTATTTCAATAGGAATTATTGCAAATTCATTTTTAAGTGTTTTTTTAACTGGCGGATAACTTGAAGTGCGCCTCTTTCCTAATAGAAATAATTTCTTTATTTTTCAGAGGACTTCAAAATACCTTTCTGTGATGAAGATAATTTTATCCTTTGCTATCTGAGAACAAAAAAATTCGATGCTAAGAAAGCTGCAGAACTTTTCCGCCGGGGAATACAGTTCATTGATTCTCACAGAAGTTTATTTGACAGAGTGGACTCAGCTGTGGTTCGACAATTTCTGCAAGCCAATATAGCTGGTTTTCTTCCTTACAGAGATAGCAAAGAAAGAGCCATTGCTTACATCAGAGCTGGTAATATTTATTAATACTGAAAGAAAAATTAGCTTACATTAAATAATATCTAGCAGAAAGATGTCCAACTAGCGTGCAGTAAACTGAACCACAATTATTGTTATTACTGCTCTCGGATATGATTTTAAACATATGATGGCCATCAACAGAACTTGTTGAAAATATCAGTTGTATCATTCAAAATTTACTTCAGTGAAAATGTTTTGCTTCTCTTGGACTCCCGTAGAATTTTCATAAATCTGTAATATGACTTGAGCCTTAAAATATGAGGAGATTACCATATTTTACTGAAAAATTATTTAAAATAGTACTTTAAATTATTTACGTTTACAGTCTTATATTTTGTACCGGTGTTGTTTTACCTGCAATACTGTTAAAAATAGTTTGAAATACATTATCTAGAAATCATACAGGTTTGTTACTTCAGGACGTATTCAGAAACGTAGATAAAACAAAACATTGGTTAAAAGTTCTTAAATGTGTTTTATGAAAGTCTTGAGTTTATATCTAAAGCTCCTGAAATTTATGTTACTAATCAAATTCAAGTAAATACGTTAAGTACCGCATACACAATGGAATAAGTTCTTCTAAATGTGTACGGAAAAAATCGTTCCTTTTTTAACTCTTCGTAAAATTTTATGTTTCGAAAAATAAATGTAATATTCTTAAATTCTTCGTAAATAAACGTTTTTTTTTTTTTAAATTTTGTTTCATTTAATTTTATTTTTGCTTTCATTCGTAAGGGGAAAGTTTCCAATTATGTGAACGAAAAACTCTTGACACTAATCAAATTGAAGTAAAAATTTAGCTATTCAATGAATTAGTGTAGAACTAAAGTCTTTCCTATAGAAAATTTACAATACATTATTTTAGATTGATAGAGTTCTGCTTCAGTTTTTATTTGCGAAAGAAGTATTTTCGTTTTGTGTCTTTCGTAAGAGTAAGCACACTTTTTTTGGAAAGTCTTCTATGAAAAGCATCCTTCCCGAGGCACATAAGCTTAAAGCGCAAATATACACTGAAATACATATAAGCACGCCGTAGTTTAAAGCGCTGTATTAAGCATAGAATTTTAATACCATTACCAGTTCTAAGAGGGCTTTCCTAAGTTCTAAATGTGAAAATTCTACTGTGACAGAAATATTTAACATAAGTGATGCAGTATATATGTAATCTACATGTAATATATTTTCTCCAAAGATTAAAAAGGTAACCCAAAAGAAGCAATAAATTTACTCATTTTCTCTATTCAACATTTCATAGTTTTCAGAGGAATTTATCAGATTCAAGGATGCCTAACTCTATTCTATGTTTATATTTATTTTGTAAGGAATTTATTATCACAATAGCTTTCTTTCTCTTAAGTAGAGTGTCGAATTTCCTAAATTAATCTACTTAACTAAGTATCACTCATTGTTGAGAATTCAGTCTATCTACTTTATATTATTATTTAATAATATGTAATTTAATCCTGGTTCATTCATTTCTGCGGAAATTAGTAGATATTGTCATTTGTTATTATGATTTTATTCAGTTGTACTGTATGATTTAAATTGCAATAAATAACATAAATTATCTTCAAATAAGTAGCCAAATTAAATTTTCACATATTTTCCCCCTACGAATGCACACTTTGATTTCTTTTAGTTGATGAACTCTTGTGTCCTCTTTAATAGAATCTTGGGATCCTGAGGAAATCTCTGCCGAAGATACCATTTTTGGAGGGATAGTGACCTTACGTTCGGCTATGGAAAATCCAGTTAATCAAGTGGCAGGATTTGTTGCCATATTAGATCTGAAAAATTTAAAGTTGGAACAGGTGTTAGCCATAAGCAGTTGGCTCATATTAGGAACACAAGCTATGCAGGTAAATTTTTTTCTTGTACTAAATTTCTGATTCTGTTATGAGTTTAAATGAAGTAGGATGTTAGAATATAATCTAAATTTTTAACTCAATGAAATTACTTGTCTTGTCATATAGTATTTTAGCACATATTATAATAACATATCAGCTACAACATTACAAATTCAAAAATGATGGTCTTGTTTTAATATCGTACTTTGATTCGTGAAGTTCATGTGTTTAACATTGAAATGTCATATTTTTCTATTTTGAAATATTATTGACAGAAAACATAACAGTGCAATACACAGTTATGGTTTTTGTATTGAATTAACTATTTTTAAATAGAATTAATTAAAATTGTTTATATTACTGTGCAATGCAGCACGAGACTTATTTGAAGAGAAAGCTACGCCAGAAAAATTAAAAATACAGGAGCACGGGCATTTAATAAATAGATATCTTGTACTAATTCAAAAGTCAAAAAACAAAAATCAGCGTTATATTTTCAAAATTTTCACAGGACTAGTTTCGATGGCTTACAGCTGAGGATGGTGGTTAGGTAAAACCATCGAAACTAGTCCTGTGAAAATTTTGAAAATATAACGCTGATTTCTGTTGTTTGACTTTTGAATTAGTATTTGTTCGGCGTGTTATTGTGTCTTAATTATTGTGTCTTAATTAAATATCTTGTAATTGTACGCTTTTGCTTTTAGAGAAGAATCGAGAAAATGCCAGACTGTGTTCTTGTGTGATATAAAAAAGCTTATAAAAGGAGGAAAACTTCTCAATTCAATAGTTGTTTTATGAGTTGTTCTAGAAAACTGTTGTTGTTTACTGTAGCGAATTCACGGCGAGATTGGATTAGCTTTCTCTACGTTTCTCTGTTTTGAATTAACATTTTTAGTAGTTTAAAAGATAATTACTGTGAGATATTGGGATACTGTACGAATATGTGAGGAAATTTAAGCATTTTGTTTTATTTGTTGTAATAACAATAAATTTTATTCATTTTTCATCGCACTTGTTCATTCAATTCATGACGAACCCGTACTCACGCCACAATACCAATTTTCAAATGAAATCGATCATAAAAAATGCAAATTTAAAACTCATTTACATTACGCTACTATTTCTTTTAAAGTAGTAGCGAAAATTACCTTTACGAATAGAATATTTAATATATTTTCTGAAACTTTATTCACAGTTTTTAGTTCAATTCATATTAATTTAAGTTAAATGTCTAGCAGAATGCATTTGCATGATGTTTTTTAAGTGTTCCAAAGTCTGCATAAATTTCCTAAATTTATATAATTTGAGTTGATTGTATAATGGATCGCGTGGGCAAGGGGCTTAAATTGTAAGAGAGGATTCGCAAAAATATTTTGTAGAGGTTATTTTAAGTTTCCTACCGTTATTTTAAATTTTAAACATGCTTTACTGTCTATTCTTTTTTCCCACCTACTATTCCCTACCAGAATAAGTTTTTAGTATTGCGTCGCATGTAAATGAGGCAGAAAGAATATTTTAAGGAATAATATAAATGAGGCAGAAAGAATATTACGGTTTCGCTTACTTCAGCAGAAAAGCTTGGGAGAAACCTTGATGGCGCATGTTTGCCGTCAGGCTACTTCGTTGTTTAAAGCTAACTATGCTCAGCCGTATCGTACTTGGCTGCTGATATTCGCCGGTGAGTTTAATTTAAAGCTAACTACATTAGATAATTTTTGTACAGCTTCAGCTAAGTTCAGTTTAGTTTAGCATTAGATTAGTTTCTTGTTTTCTTATCTTGAGTTAAAGGCCAAGGGGAGGCCCTTTTTTATAAGCCCGATAAAGAGGCCATCTGTCTTCTTAGTTTGAGTTAATAAAGAATTAATTAATAAAGGTTTTATTAACTCTTCTGTTCATTTACATACTTGGACTCAGCGTATACATAAGTAAGCATAGACAAAGTAGTTAGAAACATTACAATTTATTTCAAAGTTTCGCTGGTACAAATTCTGTGTTATATCGACAGTAACGTTCGCAATAAATATAGAAAATTCATGAGACCTTTTATTTATCAGGAAGATTATTATTCAGTACGTCCTCCAGCGAACCATTTAGTACCAATTTCGGAGATATCCTGATTGTGACCCATACTGTCAATATGACCCAGCCCTTTTTCATAGTGCAGAACTCGAGTTACGTATTTTTACGTTACACCTTTCATTTTAAGCAACAAATGTTTAGAATAATTACCAAGAAAAGGAAATTTCGTTCGTATCTTTCTTAAATGGTTAGGTAAAGCATAAATTTGTATTTAATTCTTGGTAATTATTTATTGAACAACACACTCGTTTGTGTTTCTCTCTAGACCTAACTCTAGACATTTTGTGTTTCACATTTTCTCTACATACTAGAACGAAATAATGAAGGTTTCTTTCACTTGCTACTTTCATCGTCAAGTAAATAGTTAAATAGTGTCCGTTACATTAACCAGAAACATAATCAGGAAGAATTGTAATTACTGTAACTGGTAAAGTGAAGAATTCTGTTTTATATTCTTGAATAATGAACGTGTTTGAAAAACACAATATTATGCATAAATAATATTGTGTACATAAGTAATACTTGCGCAGACTAATGACGACCGCCTTTTCACTCAGCGAGCAAATCTGTTAAACCACATTTCGTAATTTTCTCCAAAATTTAGATAATAGAACAAGTTTGTAGTTGTCAAGTTCTCACTTTTGCAACTTGATGAATAAGAATCTCAGTAAAGTGCCCCAGTTGTTTGACCTAGTTTCTTTCCTTTATATTAAATTGAAGAGAAAAGAATATTTTTTCATATGTTTTCTTAATGGGTTTTCGTTTTTGATGTAGTGTAAGATTAACGTCATCACAATATTTCATCATTTCATCCGCAAGATTGTAAAACGCGATGTAGTGCCAGTTGTGCTTAGACAGGTAAAATAATGTAATTATTTTATAATTATTTTATTGGAGCGTCTTTCGTATACTTATTTTAGAATTCAAAGTATTAATAACAAATAATAATGAAATGTAATAAAGCTATGAAAGCTTAAATATAAATATTTTGGTATAGATAAATCGGTTGAATTTTAATATATCCTATAAGTATTTAATCTCACAACAACGTTTGAAAATTCAATGAATTTTCCTCTAAAAAATGTAAAAACTGTGAAACGTAAAAATTGTAAAAAAATTTAAAATGTACATTTAGCGATATGCATTTTGAAAAATATCTTTCTTCTTCAAAGAGGATATTTTATTACTTTCGCTATTAAAAGATGACATATTTATTTACAACTATTTAATTTTCTTTGTCTTTAAATTTGTTGGTGTAACAATTAAATTTGCAGAATTTTCGCTGAAACATTAATTTTAATTTAAATTATTGATCTTGAAATTTTGTTTCAATACTGAAAAGCTTCATTTTCTTTTTAATGCTTTCGTTTCTTGACATGAAATTGGCGGAGGATCATGCTCTGGCGACAGCAGATTTTTTGATATACTGTTAGATGTGTGGAGAAATATGTTTGAATTTTTGGAGTTTATTGCTGCGCCTATTTTTTTTTCTTCGCATTTTAATGTAAGTCAATATTAAAGTTCTTCAAATGGGAAAAATTGTTTCAATTATGAAAGAAATTTAAAATTATAATTTATTGAACATTCATGGAAATAACTGGTATTCTCTAAAATTCAGAAAAGCCTTTATGTTCTCGAAAATAGTCGAAAAAATTATACAAGATTCGTAAAAAACAGCACATGTTAATTTAAATGAAAAAACTGCATTAGTATTGTTGTCTTGTCGATGAAATTTCATGGAAGAATGCTTGCCAGAGTCTCAAGGAGGTTGGATTTCTGCTTTCACCCCAATTTTCAGGGAGAGCAGCACCTCCCTTCTCCACTTCCATCAAACCACACGAGAGGACCTTCGGCTCGTCATGTATTTAGAGTGGCCCCATGCTGCAAAGACACTATACATTTACAACCATTCATGCCTTCTCCGGTATTCGAACCCGGGCTCTTCGGAACTGCAGTAGGCTCTCGTAAACACTATACCGTCTGGGCGGCACTGCACTATCTTTACGCATATAAAATTGCGCGTTCTCTTATGATCGAAAAAAGAACTTAAAACTCATATATTATAGTCTTTTAAAAAACGTGTGGAATTTTGAAAAATGGCATTTGTTTATATCAAGTATCATCTTCGCTTATTCCCAAAATTATTTTACCTGGAACTACGGCAATCAATAACGCTTCACAGAGCTATAATGCCTTTGATAGTAAAACGATGCAGCAAATTTGCACAAACACTGGGATCTTCTATGTCATTGATTGGGCACGAAGACCTGTTACAGTTAAACGAAAATGCTACTTGTATTTGAAAATTTTTTTCGCATTCATTAAATGCATCGTTATTTGATTACATGTATTAAAGCTTACAAATTTACAATATATCCAGAAATATTCATATCCTTTGCGTCTAAGACGCGTAAAAAATTCGTAAAATGCGATACTTAAAATATTAAATAATCTGTCTTAGCGGATGACATGATACAGGCTCCAGAACGTAGCCCGGTTCTGTTTGTAATAGGTGAAGAAGTTGATAGCAATTATAGTTAGCATTTCGAAGCTGATAAATTCGGAGTGCAATATGCGCTCCAGATTGCAGGCGAAAAACCGTTAAGTCCGATGAATTTAGAGGTTGAATACTCGCCGCATAAGCGCCGAGGAAACCAGATGTAAACAGCTGAGTGGGCGAAGTATGATGTCAGGAGTCGAAAGTTTCTGAAATGCTGAAAGTAAGGAGTTAACAAAAAGTACCTCTGGATTGGAGGGAAGGGGAAAGAATTCTACAGAATTGCGTGTCAAATTAAATTTAGAAAAAGGTAGTAACTATTAGGCCAAATAATAACGAAAATGTGGTTTGAATAATAAATAGAACAGTAAGTTTATGCATATTATAAAAAACATATTTTCTTAATGTAGGGTTTGCAATATATTAAGAAAAGGTTTTTTTATTAAAATAAAATTCCTTTATCAAATTAAAGTGCATGTGCAGTGTTCCTTTGTTAAATTAAAGAACGCAATTGTAGTCGAATTTTTTTAATGTCTCTGTGCATTAAACTTAATATCATCATATTTCTCTTCCCACTGATACGGATAAAAAGAATTTTATCTTATTTTTAGAGAGCTGTGTAAGAAATGCAAGAGAATTTTTTTTTTTTTTTATTCCTTAAAATCTGAGAGTACAAGAGCATTTTCATTTGTAGATTTTTACTTTTATAATGCAAGCTGCATACTAAACGTTTTGCAGTACATGAATTTTGAAAGAATAAGAGTTTATTCAATAAAAGATTAATACAGCGTAATTTGTCGACTAAGATGTTATTTGCTATAGCAGCTTCCAGCGCTATTTTATTCACATTTATTCGTAATCTATTTAATGACTTTGAAACTACTAATTTATTTTAAAATATGACTTTTTTTTTTATTCTAGCGTTGCTGTCCTTGTATAGTCAAAGAAATTCATCTGATAAATATGCCACCTATTTTTAAAGTAGGCTGGAAACTGGTGAAACCTCTTCTGAGTGAAAAGATTCGAAAAAGAGTAAGTTATATTCATTTGAGTCTAAAATGCAAATGAATGCTGTGTCGAAAGGCTTAATGTGAATCATGGGTTGCTTATCCTTCGAATGGTAATCACGGAAAGGAAAAAAAAAGGGGGTGGAAAAAAAGAAAAACTTGGATGCTTTTTGTAAACCACCGTTCAGCATTGCAGAAAAACAATACCCACACCTGATATCACTTTATAATTTTTGTTCGTGCATTAGTAATAGACAAATATCGAAATTTTCTTGATATACATTTGGAATTTTGTTTGCATTCTGTTATACAATATCCAATACCCATTAGGTGAAAGCATTTCTTTATTTTAAGCTGTGTATCGATTACACGATAGGCAGATAGAGGCATTCCAACCAGCAAAATAATTTTAATTAATTTAATCGTGTTTAATCCTTATATTTAATAACAGCTATACTGAAACAATAACTTTATATTTATAGAGGAGATAACTGCTTTCATACTAACTTCGGTTTATAATAGGCCTGAAAAAGATTCCAATAAAACCTTCAGTCATCCAAGTTCTTCTTTAACTAATAGCTACTTATTAAATCTTCTCACACATTGATCACTAGCATAAATAACCTTCATTTGTATCAAACAGTAGAACTGATGAGAAATCAAACACTTAAGTACCCTAATTGCTATATAATTAATTTTGACTCGAACTTTTTTGCGGATTTAGTTCATAATTTAGAGCAGGGGTTCCCAACCCTATGCCCGCGGGCACTGTGGCGCTCGCAAATCGTTTAACGTGTGCCCGCCGCTGTGTGATCACAATATATAATTTTTTTTAAAGTTTCCAATAAAATTCTATGTGAAAGTTGTCTCATTTTTAACGAAATAGAAATTGTGTTCAACACGGGTTCCATCACAAAGTGAAATGCAACCGATCTTTTTTTTTATGTTGCATGTATTAAAAACTCTATCCAACTATAAATTCACTTTGAAAACATGAATGGTGCCTGCTCTCCAACAGGTACTCTAGAGTCTAGAATGTGCTCTTAGGGACAAAAATTTTGGCTTTATTCTTGCGTTTTTTTTGGAGAAAACGAAGAAAATTTTGAGTTCACATCCTTAACGGTATTTATGAGGAATTTTAGTAAATTGAAATAGCGATCAAAAGCATAATCCAAAATAAAAGCGAGAAACCTCAGATATTTTTACTTTATTTCTATCAGCAACAGAAATCAGTATTTTAAGTCCCTCTAGTTAAAAAACAATTGTTTTAAAATTAAAGACAACTTTTTCAGCCTATGATATTTTACTTTTAAATTTGCAGAAATTTATTTGAATTAAGATAAGGAATAGGGAAGGCAAAAAATAGTTTCGGCTTCACATAGCCTTAAATGCTTTACGTATACCCATTTTCATGTTTTCATTCTTGATGAAATGGTATAAACATTCATAACTAGCTGATATAGTTTAAAATTTGCTTATTGAAGCATAGACCGCCAATTAATATAAATCACTTGTTTAATTTTTTATCATCACAACTACGTTTATACTTTCAGCATTTTCAAAATCAGTTCATCCTTGATACACTTTGTCATATTTTAATTCTCTTATTCATGATATTTCTATTTGATCTAAAAGATTAACACCAAAGCACTTCTCTAACACATTCAAGATGAAAGAAACGCTTGTAAAATGTTTTTATAAAGTAATATTGCTGTACTGCAACTTAATAGTTTTAAAAATAAATTTCTTATTCGTTAATTATATTTATTTATTTAGAGTAATTGCTTATCCAGATAATATTTAAAATCAATAATCTTTCTGAAGGAATTAAAAGAGCACACTTAAATTTCGGAATATATTTTAACCGAAGAAATAGTCTTACGGAAAATTTCTTCAAAAGTCTTAGAATATTTAACTTCTTAAAAAATTTAAATGTTGATTGATGCAATTTACTTTATTGTAAAACAAATGCTATTTTTCCATTACAGATAATGTTTCATAAAAGCACTGACTGGAATAGTCTTCATAATCTTATATCGCCAAAGATTCTGCCATCAGAGTTGGGGGGTATATTGGGACCCTTTAGCAATCAGCACTGGATACAAGACATTGATTCCATTGAACGCCAATATTATGAACGACTACAAACATGTTCACCATTGAAACAAAAAAACATGTTTAAGAAGTAACAGTTTATTTATATTATTTATTCTTTCAAGGAGCTGAATGTCTTGATTTTTTGTTGACATTAATTTATGTAATTTTAGATACTCAGGTGATTTCAGTTTATAAACATGGCATTACCTTTTTAGAACGATAATTCGTTATACATGTATGTATATGCTGATCGTTTTTAAGCTCAGGTATAATAAAAGGTTTTCTGAAAAAAAAATTAGAAACTCGAAATTGAAGGTGAATATCCGATTTCCATTACCTACTGGGCTCCCAAAAAAGATAGCTAGTAAGAAAATTAACTAACAGAAATTGAACATTTTCTTTCATTTCCCCTAAGCACTCTATGAACACAGATAGGTTAAGATAGGTCACAAATTATGTTTATTAATTTAGGGATATCTATTTTCTCCAGGGATGACTAGTTAAGCCTAATATATAGTGTCCTATGAAATCTATAAAACAAATTTAGACGTAAATTTAATGTTTAAAAAAATTGTAAATTGACGTTTTGTTAACCGAGAATTAAAACTTAACCGAGAAAAAAACTTATATTTTCAATATGCATTCCGCTGAAATTTTTTATTGGGTAAGTTAATAAGCTTCTAACTCTTCAGTTTCATGTGAATGGCACTAAAATCATACATAATCTAGAAATTTAAAGATACGGGTAATGGAATTTATGTTTTTAAAGCTTAAGTTTTACTTTTCTTAGCGCACATTTAGAAATTTAAAAACAGTAGTAAAATAATTTTGAGAAAGTTATTGCCTGGATATATATAAAATATGCATGTACATATATATGTAATTTGTTTACAAATATTAAAGGTTGTTAAATGTGTTGAAGAAAGATTTCTCAATTCCAAAATTATATGTAAAGTTCGTTATGCAGAATCTGAGGGTTTTAAACAATGCATTTGATATGTGGCTTCTGATCATTCTAGAGCATGTTGTTGTTGTTATTATTTTGTACTGAATATTTGGCTCAACAAATGTTTTTTATATTGTATATTTTTCTGAGTTTTTAATGATCATTATTTATTTACGCATCAGTTGTTTTTAGTTTGTAAAAAAACATTTTGAATGATTTCACAAACATTTTTACCCATTTAGTTTTTGTTCAAAATACATTGCAAATTTTGTTCTTAATATTTTTAAATGTTATCTTTTAGTCCCAATAAAACTTGATTTTTTTTCTGATTTATTCTATCATTTACAATATATCACATTCCATAAATATTTCACATTAAATATTATTAAAACTTGCAAAAGCAAAATTGTATGATTATTAATACTAAGTTGCAATTAATATCTGGATAAATGTAGTTATCGGATGTATTAACCAAGTATTATAATCTATTGATATTTTTTAATCCAACTAGATATCACTGTATTGAAGATTTTTCTATTATTAATTAAGCAGTTAGAAATATGCTGTTTAGATATTTTCAACTCCCTTTTCTTATAATTAAAATCTCAAATACACCAAATTTACGCTGATATGAACTTATTTGAATTAATATTAATATGCATTTCTAAGGTTTATTATGATTTATATAATGTATAATATATGATATGTAAATAATAACTTGCACCTATATGTGTTAGTAATTATTAGTATCTCTTCTTTATTTTCAACATTTGCAGTATTCTCTAGTGATGTATTCCGTGGCATTTAATACTTTTATGCATATCTCTTTGTAATTAATGACTTCTGGTCTTTCTGTCATCGCATTTAAAGATATGGGGGACTTTTTAAAACATAATTCTATTCATAATTGTCAGACTTTAATTTCCTAAAAATCTCAGAAATTATAAATGTTAAATTATTTTTCATTTTGTTACACTTTAGCTAAAAATTTGATGAAGGAAAGAAGTTAGAAAACTGGTTCTGATTTCATAAATCCTAAACGATTTTGTTCTAAGTTTTTCTTATTGTGAAAGTCAATTAACTTCCATGTTATGATTTTATGACAAAACCTTGCTTCATTAATTATTTACAATAAATGATTTATTGTGTTTGAAGAGATCATTAAGGAAATCAAGGTTTTTCTCCATATGGCAATCTTGCAAAAAAATAGATTCACAAACACCACGATATAGTAATTAAAGATGAAAGTTTTGTTTAACATGGAAACAAATTATTTTCTATGTTGTTCTTCATGTCCAAATGCTGATTTTTAGTCAATTACCAAGGAAGACTTCTTTTATACCTGAATAAAATCAACAAACTTCCAAACGGCAAAACAATATTTTATATATTCAACCGTATTCATCTTTGTACCTTGAAATAAATACACATCCTTGAAATGTGTCTTCATCATTAAAAGTATAAAAAGTTCAGATAAAAATAGTAGGAGCTTTTTCGAAATGTAATGAAGAAAATGCCTTTTTTATAGCTTCTTTTGGGAATCTGTTTTTGTTCGAAGCGAAATCTTTGAAAAGAAAGTCAAAATCACTTGAGATACTGGGCTTGTAGAAAATTAGATTAACAAAATATAATTATGTACTTAAAAACGTATAAGATCTGCAAAATAGAGAGCTTTTAATAAATTCGAAGTCGAACCATGAGGTTATACTTGCGAGATGAAAAAAAATCAAGCAGTGAAAAGATTTCTCCGTAATATTAAAACAAAAACTATTAAAACAAGGAAAGGTTGTTAGCCAGTAATGCTTACGAAATTTACCTTGTTCTATCACATTAAGAATTAACATTATAATTACGTATTGTTACTTAAGTACTTATCGTTCCTTATTCCTTCGTACTTGACTTCATATTCTGTGTTACGATAGAGCTTTTATTCAGATTGGTCTGAATCAGGGTGTATGAATCTCAGTCCGCGAATATCGAACATATCGTTCAGCGGTTCTTGACGATTAGAGAGCATAACACTGACAAATGTTCATGAATTTATGTTCGCATTCGATAGTAATACTTCACTTTCTAATGCCACCATCTAAAGCTGGTCTACCATTTTAAGGAACGCTAGATGATCTCCTGAAGGTGACTGTAGACAAAGTCGTAGTGTTCACGTGACCATCGAAAATATATGTGTGAAAGTTGAGGAATATGTCATGTAAAATTGATACGTAAGAGTTTCTCAGATTGCGATGGAAACGGACATCAATGTTGGTTACAATGGGGAAAAATGACTTACATTGAAAATCTGTATATGCCAAAGATATGCGCCATAAATAAGCAACTTGATTGCTAACAGGTACAGGTACAAGTTGTCGAAACACCAGAATTTCACCACTCTCTAGTCCCAACGCGCTATGTAGCTCTGTCCAAGTTTCGATGGAGGACACTTCCGGGGATGATCCGAAGGTCTTCTAGCTCTTTTCATTTATCACCAAAACACTGGAGAGAACTTTTAACTTGCAAATATTAAGTGCACCCAATTCCGGGGTGGATATCTGCCTTCTTTGGGATTTGAACCCGAATCCATCGGCGCAGCAGCCAGCGCCGCTACTCATTATACCGATCAAGGCGGCCTGCAGCTGTTGACGTCAGAAATGAAGAGAGGGCTGATTGCTTTCGAGAGCTGTTCTTTATATCATAAAAGCCAGCAAGGATCATTTTTATTCGTGGCTGGCGACAAAAAAAAAATGAGATGTGGCTCACTACAGTGACTCGGAAGCGAAACAAGAGAACATGGTGCAAAAGCACGATATCTGCTGGGAGAACTTCGTTTACCCCTTTTTCAGATAAAGATTGGCCGTTGCTCATTGAATTTTTGTCATGTAAAACCTCGATAACACATATGTATTATTCAAAGTTTTTTATTCTATTCCGGCAAGCCATAAAAGAGAAAAGCGATAGAAAACACAGCTGAAAATATTACTTTTGCATGACAGTGAATCAATAAGCAAGGTTTAGATTTTAATTTAGATGTCAAACAAGACTCAAGGTTCAGATTCAGATTGTCAATTGCTAAATAACAACATAGGTTTCAGCTTTTCCCCAGCTTACCGTATTCACTATACCTGGCTTCAAGTATGTTATTTTTATTTGTATCAAAGATTTTCTTTGTTTATTTCTTTGTTTTTTAACTAATTTTCATAATTTGCAAGATTCGAGTAACAGAGACGAATAACAGCATGAAAGATGTCGCTTCAAAGAATACTTTCGCGATTGTAACAAGCACTTTTTTTTTTCTGCTGGAACTCGATACTTGACTCATAGAAATGCTAAGTGCGTTGAAGTCAAGGGGAATTAGATAAAAAATCGAATAAATAGTTTCGGAACACTTATTTCCGAGAGTATGCTAGGCTTACAAGTTATAGAACGGTCTTTGCGTGTAACTTCATATTTTAATTAGTTCTTGCTTTTACATTTTTTTACTTAATATAAGAAAAAATGTTTAGTCAGCATGCAAATGCAAAATATTTTGCCTGCTGTTATGTACTAGAGTAAATTGGCATTCAACCTGAACATTCCTCTTTTTCACTTTGTATGACAACAAAAGGAGAGGGAATTGTACTCAGTTTATAATTTCTGGAAATTCAAAAAAAAGATTCTTAGATACATCAAGAACAAACTACAACAATATTTTAATTTTTACACATAATATAAGTAATATAAAAATTTCTATATAGTATTTCGAATAATATAACAGAAACAACACTGTACACTGTATATTAGTGATTTTAGATAACTGTTTTGTAACATCTCATTACACAGAAGTCCAAATTAAATATACACGTGTATATGAAGGTATACAGAAATTGCGGTAGCTAAGACAAAAAAAAAAATATTTAATCTTTATAACCATAATTGAGCATGTCTAACATTTTATTAATATTTCCATCAATAATGTCTTTCCACGAATCATTATCAAATGGTCCAGCTTTTCCTCCAAATTCTTCAGGTAAAACTTCAGGGTGTATATAATCCAAAAGCGGAGATAAGTCACTTCCGTGTAATATAAACTAGAGAGAGAAAGGAAGACGTTATGTTGGAAGGAAGTTGTAATACTTAAAAAAATTAATTTTCCACATGAAACTTATAACAGAAATGATCATTTCAAATGTAATGTACATAAAAAGGGAAGCAAAATATCTGATGTGGACACCGCATGACTTTCTTGTGTGGCCTATAAAATTATACACATTTCTTGTAGCATTTCATTCTAACTTGTTTCCTCGAATTTCATAAGAAATATCTTTTACATTCAATTAATTTCAACTTTTAACTTGCTTTACGGCAAGGCCAAAATGCATAAAATATCAAAACATCTTCATTACAAATTTTAAAATACAGAAAGACAAAAAACATCAAATGCAGTTAAAAACAGTTTAAAAGCAATTTTTACAGTTAAAAGTAGAGTTTCTAACTTAAAAGAAGGAATTTGGCCAGCGGGAAGGAGGACAGATTTTTCGATGCGCAAAACTGAAAATTTACTTTTGGTTCCACTGGACCAAAAGATACTGAAGTTGGCTCAAACTAGATTAACATATTAACAAAAACCAGATTAACTCAAGGCATAACAATCTTAACTAGAGTATAAGAACAACGTAACTCCCTGTTACCCGGCCGGTAGTTGATATATATATATACTTTTGGTGTAGCCGATCACAACGAAAACGGGTGGTGTTTAACTGCATATTATAGCAGGCCATATACAAAATTTTAAAGTTCTGAGGCTACTCATTTTTGAGTTATGTGATATATATATACGTAGGTACAGACGTCACGAAAAAAATTTCTTCTGAATCCAATTTAAACCCATTTTACAATCCATTTAGGGGAAAAGAGTTCATTATTCTGTCCGTACGTACAGATGTTATGTAAAAACTTCGTTCAAATATATTCGAGAGCGGTAAAAATAGATATTTTCGTTGAAATATGATACCTGAAATTTTTCACAATTACAATACGTCTGTCGGTTACTTTAGACTATAGATACTCATTAAATCAGATAAATCAGACGGCTCGCTTGAATTGACAGACAAGAAGTTTCTTTAAAGGCAAAAACATTTTATTTCAATTATTTGTTACAAACTCATATCTATTTAAAAATCTCTTAAACTACTGTTCTAATCGCAGTCTCGCGATAAACTGAGGCGTTGCTACTCTTTTTCAGACAAAGTAACAACGTCCATTACATCGTATATGGAAATAAAAAGTGTCATTTGTTCTGTCCGTACGTACAGATGTCAAGGAAAAACATCATTGAAATGGATTAAAGAGTGGCCAAAATGGATACTTTCATCGAAAATATGGTACCCGACATTTTTCGCAATTACAAAATTTCCATCATTTCGTACAAGGGAGTAAAAAGGAAAGGAAAAAAATCTGAAAAATCTATATCACTTCAATATGGATCCAATTCCTTTTGCAAGGTCTGCGATCACTGGTTTAAAATGAATTACTCTCTTCTCCTTCCTTACTGCCTAATTCTCTAGAATCCTTTAATTTTGGAAGTTAATCAGAAACTTCTTAGTCTGAAGGGACAGTTTTCCCAGATGGACTATTAATTTCGTTTTGACATTTTGGGTAAATTCACTTTAATAGTTGATTCACGTTTCAAACTGTTGCCACCAAATACTAGAACCCTGTATTATATTTAAAGAAATTAAATAATGAAGAATTCGTATAAATGTATATATGTTCACCGCACTGGGATCCCGCATCGGTACCTAGAACCATCCAATTTTGAATAACGTGCGTTTCTATCCGAATATGGGCATCTGGAAGCCAAAATTTGGAATTTGTTTTAGTATCGATTTCATGTTTTGTAAAACTTTAACAAATTTTTTATTAACAAACTCAACGATTTCAAAGCGAGCAATGGCAACACTGTACTTTTATCTCCAGCGCGCGAGACTGTGTATCGGAAGTTCTGAAGATATGCTCATTTTAAAATTATTTTGCGATATTGCTTTTGAACTGAATTTTATGGTTAAGCGCGAAGAACGAAAAGGTAGCACACAAAACGTTAAAATAACGCCCCTTTAGGCGTAATGTAAGATCTGAAAGCTTTCAGACTTTTTTTTTTTTTTTAGTCTTTTGTTTAGTTTTTTCTTTGAAATTCTGCAATTTAAGTATTACTTATTTTTTCCCTTTTTTGGCTTCAGTATCTTTGGATAACCTAGCAATGGAAAGAAGAAAAAGTTTTAAGAAGGACAGTTTTTTTAAGCCTTTATTCTATTCACAGAGAACATGCTTACTAATATTTAGTACACCCAAATCTTAAAAACAACTTATGAAAAATTATTTTTCCCCTATTCGCTAGTTTTAGCTACAGTTTCCCTTTCCTTATGATTATCACGTTCATCTCCTAAGCGAAAGACCAATAAAATGCTTTTACGAAAAAACACCAGCTTACATTAGTGTTCTGGAATTAATTCATCCAGGTATTACATTTTGATACATAATATTTCGTTTGGCAGTTTGAAGCAGATATTTAATACGCTTAAAAGCAAGTTTACCTATGACCCAGGATTTAGAGGAATAGATATAAAATATCTGTAATTAAGAGGATTTAGAGTATCTATAATTAACTTACAAGTCTTTTCCTTCCTCTCTTTTTCCCTTTTTTTAATTAAATTTAAAATAGATTGTTAGATACATTACTTTATATTTTAATATTATATTACTTTTGCCGTAATTTTTTAGTTATAAAATATTGTTACGAATTTGTTATTTAAAAAGCTAATGTTAGTTCAATTATAAATTAAATGGTTTCATTTCCCGCGCAGTGCAGCGCGTGACGAATATTAAAAGAAAGCTAAGCCGGAAAATTGAAAATACAAGAGCGCGTGCATTAAACATTTAATAAATACCTCTTTTTGATTTCGAAAAAGTACTAGAAAATTATCGCGCGCGATTTTAAAATCTTATAAAAGGATGAAAACCTCTCAGTTCGTAGTAGAGTCGGTGCTACTTTGGTAGACGGTTGCACGGATTTTGGCGAGTTTTTGGCAATTTTTCTTTTGGCGAGTAATACGACTTATGGTAAACCCATTGCTGGATAAGTTATTTATGGTAACCGATACTTTGTTGACATTTTATTTAAAAAATAATGCGTGTTATTATGCATAAATTCAGTGTTTTAAATATTATTTATGGCTTCTAAATATTAAAAATCAATTTAATTTTGCATTTTTATTTGAAATAAAAATTTTATTCTTTATCATATTTTATGAAATTTTATGCTGTGGATGATGTAATTAGTGACGTCACCTTACTTTAAAAGTAATTGGTTTTAATATCTATAAATTTAATGTTTTAAACATTATTTATGGCTGTTAAATGTTAAAATACAATTTAATTTTGCATTTCTTTTTTAAAATGATTTTATTATGTATGATTATTTAAATAATTTTAATTCTAGGCGTGATGTAATCAGCTCTCTGATTGGTTATAGAATATTTGTGCATTAATGAGCTGTAATCAGCTCCCTGATAGGTTTCTGAAAATTTGTGCATTATCGCGCCATTTTAAAATTTAATTCATATCTTCGAATTCCTTCAAAAATGTCTCCTTCAAAGATGAATGTTGTTTTTGATAAGTACCAAGAATTTTTGGTTTCGGAATCAAAAAATTGTCCTTTGAGACCTTATTTTCGCCAGCCTGGCTTTCTTAATCAAAGATTTATTTATAAATTCTTACAAGGATCAGAGGAAATTTATTTTAAATTTTTGGATGAAACGTCGCTAATTGTTTCTTCAATGAAGTGCGAAAATGTAGATCACAGATGAAGACCGTTAGAACAGCCGATTCTGAGACGGCCGTATATGATATTGTGGTCATGTTGGAAGAAATAACCGCTGTAACGGTAAGAAAATTATTAGACATTCCTCCTTTTTTACCGACAATAAACTAATTGCTGTCATTTTAGCTCTAGTGTACGAAGCGTTCTTATTTACTTATTTTAAAGTATTTAATTTAAGTAATATTTTAATTATTTTAAACGTTGGTATGATGGTTTTTAATTCGATATTCAATTTACGTAATATTTTAATCCAATTAAACGTTGGCGCAATGTTTTTATAGTGGTATTTTTATTCTATTTCTATGCTATATGAAAGTAATAATTTAACTTTTCTTTAGTATTTTATACTCGTAGTAAATGTATTTATTCTATATAATATATATGTATATTATATTATATATAACATATTTTAAAGTATTTAAATTTAATAATATTCTAATTCTTTTAAATGTTGGATGATGTTTTTTATTTCGATATTCAATTTCAGTAATATTTTAATCTAATTAAACGTTGGCACAATGTTTTTATAGCGGTGTTTTTATTCTCTTCTTTGCTATATGAAAGTAATAATAACCTTACTTTAGTATTTTATACTCATAGTAAATGTATTTATTTACACTTGCCTGCCATCTTAAAAAACGACATTTTCGACAAAAAAAAATTAATCCATTATTTCTAACGATATTTATTTTTTTTTTTTTAAGTTTCGAATACTTTACTATGCGTAAAAACAGCGTTTTTCAAGATGGCTGACGTTTGTAGAAATCGCGCCAATAATTGCGCCAACGTAAATCGCCAAAAGTCCGTGCAACCGTCTACCAAAGTAGCACCGTAGAGTCATTGAAAGTTGAAAGTTGATTGCGTTCTATTTAACGTATTTGCGTCTTACTGATTATTATTGAGTTTTCCATTGCGTCTCTGAGCGTGAAGGTACTCTGTCCCCTCGCTCTTGCATTTTGATTACTTTGCGTTTTACTATCTGATTTTACTTGTACTGAAAAAAAAAAAAAATTGCGACGTACTGTTTTATTTTCACAAATTGATCGATTTTTCGACTTCATAGTTTCGGAAATCACGAACCTACAAATGATTCAGGAAGATAGAGGCTGTCTGACTGAAAGAGAAGCTCGTGACCTGGCCCTGTTCTGCAAATTTAGGACGCTTGCCAATGATGAATGCAGACCACTAAAAGATGACAAACTAGAGAATGGTTCTAATGATTCTCCTGCTACTGCTGCGGTTCCCCCATCAGCAAACAGCATGAAAATTGATTTTCCTCCCCGTCCTAATATTAAAGCTAATGTCAAAAGAGCGGAGTGCCCAGGAAAGTCTGAAGAAGATTTTACGAAATATAAAGCACTAGATGCCAGTTCGGACTCTGACGACTGCGCTCCCAGAGGAGATACCACCCGGAGACCCCGAAAGCAACCAATCAGAAAACAGGCACCACTTCAAGCAGCCGCAACGAACCCTAATTCGCCCATAGATGATCCCAGCACCGTTGAACCTGAATCCAGGGAAACAGCACCCATTGATGATCTAAAAATAGATGAAATTCCACCGGAATCAGTAAATCCTAACAAGAATGGCGGACGGCTTCCGCCCTTCATTGTAAGAGATACCAACTTCAACTGGAATAAAGCTAGAGCGCTCTTAAAGAAGCATGGACTATACTCTAAAAGTGACTACTTCGGTCAGCAAATCCAGGACGGATTCAAGATATTGGTAAAAATACCAACTATTTTTAAACAAGTCCAGAAAATTCTGAAAGATGAAAAGGTGAGTTTCCACTGTTTTGAGCTACCTGCATCTAAAAATTTAAAAATAGTAATCCGGTATTTACCGGCTTACATGGACATTAATGAAATTGCTGAAGAATTAGTCGCCAAAAATTATGACGTCATCCGTGTCAACCAATTGAAAAGACGAAGAAATGGTGATGTAATCAACCTCCCCTCTTTCTCATTACTCTTAAGAGAAATGACAAAAATAAGAGAATCCATCAAGAATCTTTCTTTATGGGAATGAAAATCAAAGTTGAGGATTACAAGTGCAGAGCGGGACCCTCGCAGTGTTATCGCTGCTAAGGGTTCCACCACTCGCAAGCGAACTGCAATCACGAGCCGCGTTGTGTTCGTTGCGCTGAGGCGCACGAAACTTTCAATTGTTCAAAGGATAAATCTGAACCTCCAAAATGTGCCAACTGTTTGCAAGTTGGACACACAGCCAACTATAGAGGATGTGAGAAATTTCCACAGCAGAAAGTGACTCCCAAAGCTAAAACGTTCAATGAACGTACAGTGACGAATAAATCATATGCTCAGGCATTAACTACGGGACTCGCTCCGGAAGCTATGAAAATGACGACAGAGGCCACACAAATGTTCCAACAACTAAGTATGTTGGTCACCTTCATTAAGGAATCTGGAATTCCTCTTCTGTGCAAGAAATTAATTGATGAAAACTCAACTACACATCAGAAACGATATTCGGACTCCCAAATTCATGGATAATTACACCAGACGGTAATTTAATTTAATTACAATTTTAACGAGGTATTTCTAAGAAGACACGTAACCAATGATAAATCAGCTTGCAGCCCACATGACAACTGGTCACACCCCCTCGCCATTAGCTCCTGACCTTCTGGACTCACACTTCGAACTTATTCTCTTTTCAGCGCCCAAAGAGCAAACATCTGATGACAGCCAGAACACATCAAGCAGAATGCTTGATAATCTCGGCATAAGTGTAACTTGCAACTTGGAGTTCGTAGTACGAGTAGTTACTTAGTTTCTTGTTGTTTAGAAAACTGCTCTTGTTGACTGCAGCGAATTCGCGGATTAGCTTTCTTTAGCTGTTTTGAATTAAGTTCTTTTGAACGTTTGAGTAGTTAAAAGATAACTACTGTGAGATATTGTAATACTGCTCGAATATTTTAGGAAATTTAAGCATATTTGTTGTGATAATAATAAATTTTTGTTCATTTTTCATCGGACTTGTGCATTCATTTCGTAACGAACCCATACCCGTACGCACGCAACAATTTTTGCTGTCAGGAGTGGGGTTTGAATGCTAATAACAAGAGCGATGGAAGAGCAATTAAGGCAGTTGATATCAGCGTTTGCCTCGTTTAAAGAAATGAAAGAAGATATGAAATCTAATCAGGAAAAGATTGAAGCGGGACAGGAAGAAATGAAAGCGGGACAAGAATCCGTTAAGGAAGAGATAAAGGCCATTCAAGCTGAAAGACGAAATAAAAGCCATACAAGTAAAGAATGATGAAAGCCAATACGAAATGAAAAGAGAAATTGCCTGCATAATAGAAACCAAATTCGATGCTATGGAAGGCAGAATAGATGTAGTTGAAAATAAAGTTGGGCAAATTGAAGAAAAAGTTTATTCCGTAAAAGAAGAAATAGAAGAAAGAGTTTCTTCTGTAAAAGAGCATATAGAAGAGAGAGTTTCTGCCGTCGAGCAACAAATTGATGATAGGGTTTCAGCCGTTGCAAAAGAAGTCGATACTTTAAAGAAATTCGTAGCGACGGCAGGGAGCAATTCGGATGGTTTTCAATTTTTACCAATGTTTGCTCATCCCTCTCTGAAGCTATCGACATATGATGGGAAGACCTCCTGGCAGGTGTATAAGACACAATTTTCTATCGTGGCGGATGCGAATGGATGGGATTACCAAGCTAAGGCCTGTTATCTCGCCGCTTCTTTAAGAGCAGACGCAGCGGATATCCTTCAGAATCTTCCCTATAACAAAAGGTTAGATTTCGAAGCTCTGTCCTGCGCTTTGGGGAGAAGTGTTTAAAAGACTAGGCTCCAATTAAATTCTCGTCAACAGAAGCCTACCGAAACACTTCAGGAGCTCGCCACGGATGTTGAAAGGCTGTCCCATCTCGCCTTTTCGGAATGCCCGACAGAAACAAGGGAAATCCTGTCCCTGCAATACTTTATCGACGGCATCCGAGATACTGAAATACAGAAAGCACTACGAATGGCGGATGTAAAAGATTTAAAAAGCGCTCTAGTGTACGCCATGAAATTCGAGGCAGCCCAGCAAGCAACTCGTAGAGACCGCCACCCAATCAGAGCTGCTCATGTCCAGGAGCCAAGGGATCAAGTCACTTACGACCCTCGAAACCTAATAGTACCTATTATTCTTATTGCAATATTATTTTTATATGAAGGACGAAAGATTCGAGGGCCTTTAAAGATTTGGATTCAAGTTAATATCGGATTAAATTATAGTATATATTCAAGTAAATATTGGATTAGTTCCATGTAGCATAGATTAATTCTCAACCAGACAGTTTAATTTCTGTAAAAGATTTAAATTATCTGTGTAACGAACGCTAGCAAACAGCCCCATGCACTGCAGCGCCACCTTATCGGGCGCTATTCAAAAACACCTACGCCCGAACTACTCCAAATGATTCCACCAAATTCAAAGATTATAAGAAAGACAAGCTCTCCGACCAAATCATTGAGAAAATAAAAGACAAAAACCACACAGCTAAAATCTGGCGAAGAACAGGCGATCCCACTGTTAAAAGATACCTGAACAGAAAAATTAGGAACATCAAGACCCTCCTCCTAAAGTACAGATCAAATTGTTGGGACGATTTCTTAGACTCCGTGGATTTCTCTGCGAATACAGTCTGGCGTATTGGAAATTCCTTAAGGAATACTAATAACAGAAATATTGGCCCTCTCCACACCAGTAGAGGAATTACTTATTCTGAACATGACATGGCTGAAGCCCTTGCGCAGCACCTAGAAAAGACTTTCACCAATCATGCCTCTAATAATGATGAGACAGATGAAGAAGTCGATAATTTCATTAACCACCTAGCTGACAGAAATTGTGATAATCACTTCAACTCAAC
The DNA here is from genome assembly GCF_044657685.1 of Stegodyphus dumicola. Taxonomy (NCBI): domain Eukaryota; kingdom Metazoa; phylum Arthropoda; class Arachnida; order Araneae; family Eresidae; genus Stegodyphus; species Stegodyphus dumicola. Next base: position 70,282,104 of record NC_140776.1, read on the forward strand.
TTCTCGAACAGAAATAAGTAATATAATTAGCAACTTAAAGTCCAGGAAAGCTCCCGCCTACGATAGCATAACCAGTACGGTTCTCAAAGCTCTCCCAAGAACCTACATAGTTCTCATTACAAACATAGTCAATGCTTGTATGAGGCTCAATTACTTCCCGCAACAGTGGAAGCACGCGCAAATAATTACGTTTGTCAAGCATTGGAAAAACCCAAAGGACTTAAACTCCTACCGTCCGATCAGCCTTCTCCCCAGTTTGGGAAAGGTATTTGAGCGTGCGCTCCAAAAGAGATTAACTCAACATCTAGAGGATAAGAAAATAATACGTAAAGAGCAGTTTGGTTTTAGAGCCGGTCATAGTACCGTGCACCAACTACTGAACGTTACAGAATTCATTGCAGACTCCTTCGCAGAAAATAACACAATCGCCAGCTGTTTTCTAGATCTAGAAAACGCGTTTGACAAGGTGTGGCATGAGGGTCTTCTCTACAAGCTGCACCTTGTTCATCTGCCTCTCAGTTTTATTAAGCTCATGAAAAGCTATCTTAAAAACAGGACCTTTCAGGTAAAAATTAATGACTCTCTTTCAAGAAAAAGAATTAAAAGCGGAGTGGCTCAAGGAAGCGTTCTGGGACCGCTTCTGTTCAACATCTACACGAATGATATGCCGGTTCCTTTGAATGCAAAAGTAGTGAAATATGCGGACGAAACAGCAATTTTAACGAAGTCCCTAAAACCTCAGCTCGCTGTAGATAAACTTGAGAGCGCAGTAAATATCATAGCACACTATTATGAATTATGGAAATTAAAAGTAAATCCCTCAAAGAGCCAAATTCTCCTTTTCAGACGTCATCGGAAGTTCACTCCTGTGAATGTAAATATAAAAATTAATGATTAACCCCTAGCAATTGTTTCAAGTACCAAGTATCTAGGAGTGGTCTTCGACTCACAGCACACGGAGAACACGATATTCAAAGAACACACGGAGTATGCCTTGCGCAAAGCCACCGCTGCTAAAATGTCTGATTACCCTTTAATAAGAAGAAATGCTAAATTAAATATCAGTCTCAAGAAGAAGATCTATACCAGCTTAATAAGACCGATCCTAATTTATGCAGTGCCTATCTGGGCCACTGTGTACAAGACTTATAGACACAAACTACAGGTCTTTCAGAACAAAATACTCAGGCAAATTGTTGACTCCCCATGGTTCGTACGTAACCTGCAGATATATAAAGAACTCAAAATAAGACCCATAGCTAATCAAATTCTCACAACGAGCCACAATTTCTATGCTAAAATATAACTTTCTCAATACGAACATATCCGTGATCTGAATTATGATCCTACAATAGAAAATGCAGCAAAGCGCTCAAGAGGCATCTTCCATAACAGCAAATGGTGAAATGTGTATATATTTTACATAGTACTATTATCTTTATTTAATCTTCATTGTGTCATTTTACCAATGTCTTTGAAACTTTATAGACTTATGGACATGATCCGTGTACCTGGATCTTCAAAGCACTGATCTTATATTTGTCATTTTCGTAATCTTCTTATTGTTATATCAGAGACTTTGTAATATTGTGGACTTATGAACATGATCCGTGTACCTGGATCTTCTAAGCTCTGATTATTTGTTGCTAGTGTAAAGTGTTTTTCACCATTTGCTACTTTGCTCAAATACCGCCGTCCCTATATGTACATTGTGTATAGTTTCAGTAACTCATGTGCCTCGGTGTTGTACAAGAACTTTAGTGTTTTTAATTTCTCAGACCAAGACTTCACTGAATTGTGATATCTACTATTTCAAGATGCATTGGCTGTGAACAGTTCACGGGAGGGTGACCCCCACGCGATTACCAGTGTCCAATCTGTGTTTTACAACAAGGATGAATTTAAATATTTTGTTTAGCTAATCTTTTGCACTCAGTTGTGCCATTTGTCATCATTTAAATCGCGATATTAGTTTAATTATTCCAATCTAGATAACCTGTTTCAAAACTTGATAATTATTAATATATCCAATATTTCTCATTGCACGCGTTGCTCGCACTCTGAACTTGGGTGGGTGACCACCCACGTGACAGGCTCCTGCCAATCATGTCCCTCCGCTTAGTGTATACTGTCACAGCCCGAACGGCAATTCCAGATGCTACTCCACGTACATTTCAGAAAAATTGACAAGTTTCGCCTAGTTGGCGCAGCGTAAATCGCCTTAATTAAAAACTTAAATACCAACGCCTTAGAACAATTTACCAATAGAGACGGCTAAAGTAGCGGTTGGCTACTAATTGCCGCCTAGCCATTGACTCGATTTCGATTTCGATTACTAGTTAGTTCGAGTTTCGGCAGAGGACTATGAACATGTACTTTTTATTTTCATTTGAGTAATATTTTTTTGTGTTACTTCCTTTTAGTTTTGTCATATAACTTTATTTATGTAGTGTTTGTGTTTAATTAAATTCCTTTTGTTAAATGTTAAAGTTTGTCTGGGTTAATTTTTACCAGTTTTGTTTAACAACTTTACAGCTAGCCATGGTTACAACGCTACACCTGTTATTTTTCGCCTTTGGGGGGGGGGGTTGAAAAGTATTTAGGATCGGCCTTCTATGAATGGCATAAAGTTTTTTATATGCTATATTTGTAACTTGATCAGTTAAATAAATAAAATATGATTTGATCTTTAAACGTTCCGCTAAAATGATTGGCACATGTTTGGTGGTACCTTAACAGTCGACGGTTAAGAACGCTCTAACTTATAAAATCTTATTTAAATTTAAAAGTCTTTACTTACGCGTTTCTTGAGTTTTGAAGTCAGCAATGGATAGACAATGGCCCATGCTATTTGGAACAATTTGCTTTCTGCTATGACATGGAAAGCTTTATATCTGCCTGGAAAACAGTACTGTTAAAAAAAATATGAAATTAATAGGAGATTTCTTTATAATCAAAATAAAATGATCTGCAATAATTTCATCAATCTGAAATAGGGTAAAATATTTTCAATAATATGACTGTGTATAAAATGCTTGAATAATGTATGACATCTGTAATTTATTAATTCAAATACCAAAAAACACAAATAACCAACTACACTGACATGCTCATAAACACAGGTGACAGGTGACAGGTGACGGAGGACGGGGACGCCTGGTGTTTAACAGAGGTAAACAGGCATATGTCCCGCGCCCTCCCCTATCTACCGGAGGTTTATTGAGATCTTAAAAGATTTATTACATTGCCATACAGGGGCAGATGAGAGATACATTGGCTATTTATATTGTATTACACATTTAGGTTTGCAAGGTATACGTTACATAACATACTGGTTACACATTTAAGAAAAAAAAAAAAAAAAAAGAAAGAAAGAAAAAGAAAAAAAAATATTAACATAACACATACATGACATGACACATAAATACTATTAATAAAGAAGGTACATGCGCTTAGCAGAAGGAAGATACTGTATTTCCTTAGATGCAGAGGAGTACTTACATTCACTTAAGACCCTGAATTAGTGGGGTTGGCATAGGTCTTGCCCCAGGGCGGTTATCTGGCTGATTATTCTGCAGATGGTATTCACTGTGCCTTTGTTATTAACGATGAATCGTTTGAAGGCTATTTGGTTGTCTGCTGGCAAGTGGAGGTGATTATCCTCCGTGAGCGGGCATTCAAAGATGTAATGGTCTGGAGTTCCGAGCGACCCACAGACGCACAAGCCTGTATGAGAGATACCAAATCGCTCAAAATAGGTGGGAAAAGGCCCGTGCCCCGAGATGTAATTAGTGATGGGAGGTATGGAGTATTGGCGCTCCGTTTTCACTCTAGGCAGAAATAAATTGGTTCTGCGACCCGTATCACAGGTCTCCCATTCAGCTTGCCACTTCTGCAGACCTTTTTCCTTAAGAGTTCTCTTGAGATACGAGGGTGGCGCTGGAATAGTTACCATCTGTGCAGCTATGTTGCGTGCTGCCTCCTTTGCCAGTTGGTCAGCTGTCTCATTACCCTCGTTGTTAACGTGTGCCTTAGTCCATATTAAATTTACAGTTAGTTGAGGATGTGATTGTAGAATATTCTGGAGGTCCGCTACCAATGGGGAGGTGTGGTTATGGTTGACTAGGGCGAATAGCGTTGACATGCTATCTGTAAACAGCATTGCATCGGTGATCCCGCTGTCAATTGCATGCTGAATCGCAGTGGTAATGGCTATGACTTCAGCCTGGAATGTACTGTTTATTGGTTGAAGATGCCCCTTCCACTCGATTTCCTTGCATCCTCCGTGGTACAGGACGAAGGCACTACCTGTACCCTCGTCGAGCTTGGATCCATCTGTATAGTACTGCATTGGGTACCGTGGATCCTGTATTGTAATTTGCTCGCCACTTCTGCTGACGTGAATCCTTATATTTCTTCCCTTGTGCGCAGGGTGCGTCTCCAGGGTATTCTTTGGATGCTCATACTGAACTGGACTATAAGTGTTTCCGCAGAAGATAGCTTCCTTCTTTAAATGGATAACAGTAGCGTAAGCAGCTTCAGTTTCTGCGCGTATGTGCAGTGGCATTAGACCAGATAATACCACTGCTGCACTAGTGGCCGTTGTTCTGTAGGCCTTACACAAGAGTAAGGCGTAAGGTCGTTGTATAATTCCCAGCTGTTTGACTTTTCTACCACTCATCGGACTGGCCCATATTGCTGAAGCGTAAAGGGCTATTTTCTCTGAGACTGTGAGATAAAGAATTTTCTGTATGTGGGGATTTTGACCCCAGTTTCGCCCCTGAAATAGGCGGGCTTTTCTTGCTATTTCGGAAGTTCGCTGTTTAATACTTTGGAGGTGGGGAATCCATGTTAATTTGTTGTCCCACAGAAGGCCAAGGTACTTTAAGGTGTTATTGATTTTAATGTTCCTCTGCATTAATTTGATGCATGGTTTGCGTCTCAGGTTGGCTCTTTGCTTCGGTATGATCAGGGCACAGGACTTTTCAGCAGATAGTTGAAGTTTAAGTTTGCCGCAGAGTTCTGCAAAGAGTGCACAAGACTCGGTGCCATTCTTCTCAAGCTCGTCGCGGGTTCTTCCTTGTACTAACAGTGCGGCATCGTCAGCGTAGGCGACGATGGACGTATGTCTTGGCCATGTGGCCTCCAGGATGGCGTTGAAAGTAATCGTCCAAAGAATCGGTCCCGCACACGAGCCTTGCGGACAGCCCCTTTCTTGGTGTTTAGTAGTAACTCCGTTGTTATGAGTTATTAGTAGACTTCTGTCCTGCAGGTAGTGGCAGAGGACGCTGTAGAGATTGATGGGGCATTGCGCTTTCCTGAGTGCCTGCTTGATTGCTGGCCACCAGAGTGTATCAAAGGCACTCTGGAGGTCCAGCGAGATGAAGGCGGTGTGCAGGTTGCCTGATCTATTCCTTTGTATTTCCTCCAAGATAGCGTGCAGAGCATGAGTGGTGGATTGTCCAACTCTAAAGCCGAATTGTCTATTACTGAGATAGCGGCTGCGATGAAGGTGAAATCTGAGTCTATTGACTATTAACTTCTCATATATCTTCCCTAGGGAGGATAGAAGGCATATTGGCCTGAAGGAGCGCGGATTTTCTGCATCTTTATTCTTTTTTAAGAAGAGGACGACTTGTCCCTCTTTAAAGACGCGAGGGAAAACTCGATGGTGCAAGAGCTGATTGAAGAATTTAGTAAAGAAGGATGGTCTTGCCTTGTAGGCTATTCTAAGGATGTTATAATCGATGCCATCGGGTCCCGGTGCCTTTTTGAGAGGGAGATGGCGGTAGATCTGTCTGATTTCTGAGTCACTGAAGGGCTCGTCCGCTGGAGTTGCTGGAGGTGTTGAGTCTGCACGTATCTCCCTTTGCTCTGTTGTGTCCTGTGTTGGATCGTCATTCGGGAACAGTGCGTCTAAGTAGGTGGCAGCTGTGGCTCCTGCGATGTCTGTTGTAAGAGAGGGGTGGGCGAAGATCTGTGATGGCTGGTAGATTTTATTAGTCGACAATTTATGGAGGACGCTGTATGGATTGTTATTCTGCGTGCAAAAAGTTCTCCAACTTGTTATCTTTGCTGCGAGGATGTTCTTTTTGTATGATGCCCTTTCCTTACGGAAAATTGAAAGGTAGTGCATTTTTGTGTCCTCGTCGGTTGCTGTTCTTATTCTGCGCCTTAGAGCACGACATTTCTGACGCTGTTGCCTGAGTTCTTTACTCCACCATGTAATGCTGTGCCGTTTCTTGGCAGCTCGCGTTGGAAGCAAATTTGAGCAGATGATCTTAATATTATCCAGAAGATGTTCTGTAAATTCTTCCATCTCGTCTTTGCCGTTGTAGGCTTCTAGTGTCTCCTGTTCTGCTGTTAATAAAGTAGAGAAGGCTGCTGTCAGAGGACGGATTTTGGCTTTGGGTAACTTAAAGCGCTTTAAAATACAGATGTTGGTGTCACAGTTGATTGTGAAGGTTATGTAACGGTGATCCGAGCAGCTTAGTTCGTCGCTAACTTTCCAGTCCTGTACTTGCGATAGAGCCGTTCCTGTTGCCAGGGTGACATCTGGCCAACCTTTGCAGTACGTATTATCAAAGGTAGGGGGTGCGCCGCTGGTATTGACCAAATGTAGGTCGTTTGCTGTTAAGTAGTCCTCTAGCGCTTGTCCCTTGGGAGTGATATCTTGGTATCCCCAGTTTACATGATGCGCATTAAGATCACCCCCATAGACTTGTGGCGTTGAATGGCATTTAGATCGGACGTACGTTGCGTTTGCTACGAAATTGTCGATGGAATCTGTTGGGGAGGAGTACGCAGATATAAGAATCAGTTGTGCATTTTTGAGCACAATTAAAACGGCAACAAAGTCTCTGTCCTGTTTAATTAGCAGCGGATTCCAGGCTGGGTTACAACATATTAGACCCGCTCTTGGTGCTTGATCTTGGTTCCTTGCTTTTGACTGGAAGACCTGCCATGCTATAGGGAAACCTGCAATGCGTCCTTCCTGGCAGTACGGCTCCTGGATCATCAGGAAGTCTACAGAATGCTCCGTTGCATGTTGTATCGCCTGTGCTGTAGCAACTTCTGCTCTTTGCAGGTTTATTTGTGTGCAGCGGATTATCTGTGCTGTCGTAGGGTTATTTGATTCTGTGGGTATCGGTTGATTATTACTTGTTGCTATTAGTTGGCTGTTAGTACGCTGTGCTGCGTTGTTGCCGTTCAATATATCGTGCGTATGTCGGGCATGAGGCTGTGTATGCTGCATGCGCGGTATTGATTTTACCACGTGTTCTGAAATTAAAATCGGCACAGTTGATGCAGGTTGGTCTGCTGGCTCTGCATTCCTTAACGCTGTGACTTCCTGAGCAGAAGGCGCAATGTTGCTGGAATTTACATTCACTTTGTAGGTGTCCGAATGCCTGACATCTATAGCACCGTCGCGTATTAAAATATTCTGAGATTCTGTAGACTCTCCATCCGAAGCTGATCTTTTTGAGTTGCGTAAGCTTGTCGTATGCCGCAGGTTCGCATTGGATAATCCACTTTGTTCCATTTCGTCCTTCTTTTAGTCTGTACAGAACCTTTGCTGTGGACTTTGTAAGAGCAAATTCTGAAGCTAGAGTCCTTTCGACCTCCTCCCTCTGTACTTCTGGCGGTACAGCGTGAATTGCAACCCTAGGATGCCTTTTTTCCGGGAGTTTCGTCTGTACAAGTTTTTGACCTTCTTCACTGCCCAATGTATTGGCTAGTTTAGAGAGGTCTTCTTTTGTGGGGCAATCTACTGCCAGTCCTCCTTTTTGGATTTTCCTTATTGCATTAACTCTAACTCCTAAGGTAGCAAGGGGGAATTTTTCAATCAAGGTGGCTTTTAGATCTTTGCCTGTTCCTTTGGCGTCTTGGGCCGGATAGATCAGCAGAGTATGGGTTCTGGGTTTTCTAGACTGGCTGGGCTTCTGAATCAGCTTTGCTGCCTCCGCAAAAGATCTTGGGATGGGAACCTGGGGAATTACAGCTGTTTCTACGTCAGTGAAAGGGCTTGGTGCTGCTGAATCACTTGGTCCTGCGTTAGGTTGGAAGTGCGCTAAGCCGCAACAGACGAGGGTAGATGTGTTTGTGCCTGCCTCGTGTGTTGGCGGTTTTGGACTGAAATCTGGCCCTTCGAGTGCCAACCCTTTTAGCACTTCCAGTGAAGCCTTGAGCCTGTTCCTTAAGACTTGGGAAAGAACGTGTTTGCCTCCTCGATAAGTGTCGGCAATTAGACTGATGTCCCTTGCTAGAGCTGCAATTCGCTCTTCGCGTGTAAGCTCAGACGTCAATAAGGCCTCCGTATCCAAGTTATCTTGTGAGGTAGTTCCTGCTTTATCTGATAAAGTTGTCGGACGTGTCATGTCAGAGTGGAACACAGCACTGAGCAATTATGCGCTGAACACTAAAAGACTAGCACTTAGCACTTCGAGATGACACTTGCGTCACACTTGGTGAACTTATAACACTTGACACACTTTAACACACTTTTAGCGCTATTGCACGATTGTGCCTCTCTGGGTATCTTGGCAGACAGACTTCTCTGTTCTTCATCTGATATTAATTAGTTGAAATCTAATAATTGTTATCCACGGTAAATGTATTTCTAACTTTGACACAGACACTTGCACTATATAAACACTGCACTGCACTGAATTCTGCTATTTATTTCTAACTTTGACACACACACTTGCACTATGTAAACACTGCACTGCACTGAATTCTGCTATTTATTTCTAACTTTGTCACACACACTTGCACTATGTAAACACTGCACTGAATTCTGCTATTTATTTCTATCTTTGACACACACACTTGCACTATATAAACACTGCACTGCACTGAATTCTGCTATTTAATTCTAACTTTGACACACACACTTGCACTATGTAAACACTGCACTGCACTGAATTCTGCTATTTATTTCTAACTTTGACACACACGCTTGCAGTATGTAAACACTGCATTGCACTGAATTCTGCTATTTATTTCTAACTTTGTCACACACACTTGCACTATGTAAACACTGCACCGCACTAAATTCTGCTATTTTTCTAACTTTGACACACACACTTGCACTATGTAAACACTGCACCGCACTAAATTCTGCTATTTTTCTAACTTTGACACACACCTTGCACTATGTAAACACTGCACTGCACTGAATTCTGCTATTTAATTCTAACTTTGACACACACACTTGCACTATGTAAACACTGCACTGAATTCTGCTATTTATTTCTATCTTTGACACACACACTTGCACTATATAAACACTGCACTGCACTGAATTCTGCTATTTAATTCTAACTTTGACACACACACTTGCACTATGTAAACACTGCACTGCACTGAATTCTTCTACTTATTTCTAACTTTGACACACACTCTTGCACTATGTAAGCACTACACTGCACTGAATTCTGCCAAGTCCAATAAATAGAGGGAAAAAAATGTATCTCCGGATCTAATTATCGGAATGACACCAAATTTGGAAACTTCTGTCCGCGAAGGTGAAGTATGAGTAATGGCGTTGGTCCCAGATTGGTGCGTCGAGTTGTTCTTTAATTACTACGTTGAATAAAATAACCCACTTGATAAAAATTCGCCGTTGTGAATGACCTTCGCGAACTTCCTGCAGCTCGCGGGGGGGGGCGAAACGATTTCCTTCAACGGTCGCTCCAACGGTCGAAAAGTGCTTGCTGAGCGAAAATTCGCTAACTTATATTAGTAAATTAATTATAATTCATCATCCAGTTTGCCGATTGAGATAAAACCAGTATTAATAGAAAGCTGAAGTAATCCTCTTTCCAGTGATACCAGTATTGGACTGCTGCGACTTCAGATGGCTTCCTAATGCAGTTGTGAAGATGGAATTCACGTCGAAAATGGCGTCAAGGAACGCTGATTAATGTTCAAAATTTGTAAAATCCACAGTTAACGAACTAATAGTCGTATACGCATAAAATTGATATCCATGTACTCCTGAGGGTATAAGCTATTACGTGACAACTACTTTTGCGTTCGTAGAACGATTATTGCCGCTGCTGTAGATCAAAACGACGGAGCGCTATCCGAGCGTGGCTCAGTACGTGACACACTGAATTAACATGCTCTTAAACACAGCAATTATAATGCTCTTTCTTTCCTAACGTAAAAATTCAGAAAATGTTACGAATAATAAATTTTATTCCGTAACAAAAGAGCTAAGCGGGATTTTGTATTTATGCTATTATTTTTTTTACTGTTAATTTTCGAACACTTTCCAACACGGAATTTGCTTTCTTATGTTTGTCATAGACTTGGATGCACTTTCTCACCCATGAAACAATTTAGAAGAAACCACTGATCTGTCTATTTTATCAGACATGTGCCGTTAATTAATATGCTATTTATTACATCCTTGGAAAAATATGCAACAAAATCTCTCATTGTAATGATAACTGAATAAATGTTTAATATTACATGACATTCTGATGATTCAGGCATAATATTTATTATTTTAACTATAGTGGTACTAGGAAGCCACTTTTGAAGAATGTTTCAATACATTGAAATTTAATTGTATTATGGATAACAAATGCTGTAAAAGTATTTGTATTCAAAAAATAATATTCTTTTAAGCTAGATAGAAAGTGTATACTTTCAGGTCAAATAAATATGAATTTCAAGCCAAATTAATATGAGTTCGAAAGTGACAAATTTTTCATATACAGATTTTTCAAACAGAAGGAGTAAGTACTACGTGCATGCGCAGTTGTTATTTTTTGCACTAAAAAATTTACATCATTTTATCTGATAAAAAGTAAGATCACAATTTTTTTTCGTGTTTTGAATTCTGTTCAATTCTACTGTGAATTCTTATTTTAATTTTGATTTGTTAAACCTCGTATACACGGTTGCAATTATTAATATTATTGAGAAACTGCCTTGCTTTGACTCCAATTTACTTTTAACTTTAAATGCTTTAAGTTTGTTGTACTTGACCTGCAGCTATATAGCGCAGGACACGTATAAAAATTTTGTTTTTCATTTTTAACCTCCTATTAGGTTTCGTTATATATTTATATTACTTACTACCATTAGTAGCTATCAGCGCTTTTGTTCCTGTTTCCTTTTTTAATTTTTTTTTCGGTGTGGGTGTGCGTCTGTGTATGTGCCGGTTTGTAAATTTGCAAGGTTTTTCTCTTTAATATTGATCAATTTTTAAGTTTTTAGTTTTCCTTCCAAAAAGGACTAACTGTAAAGTAGATTAACTTCCTCTTTACTTTTCTACCAGAGTCCAGCTAAAGTCAATTGAAATAATCGAATGTAAAATTTCGCTTTGAAAAACATGTAAGTTAAATACATTTCTTCTCTGCTCACTAAAAAACAATAAAAAAAACACTTTGAAAAACATTTAATTGCATTTACAAAATCACCTGTAACAAATGTAATTTAATTTATATTGGACAAACCAAGAACAAACTTATCATTAGGGTTAATAACAACCGAGCTCACTTTAAAAATTTTTAAAGTCTGCCTCATAAACAAAAGAAAGATGCCGATAACAATACTACGATTTGTGAACACTTTCAATTGCACGATTGTGAACAAATAAATATTTCTATTTTGATATTATTCCCAACACCAAAATAAGACTTTTTAAGAAGTCCATTTACATATTACAAAATAAAATGCTTTACCCTTACGGACTCAATTCTTATTTACAGAATAATTTAAGAGATAAAGACAATTCAGTTTATAGTTAAAAGATTCTATACAAAACCAATAAGGGGAACAAGAGGAGAAGATAGAAATAAAAGATTTTGTTTTACTATAGATTTTGAAAATTTGATTAGCAGATTTCTTAATTTTTTTCAACGGCAATTTTTTTACCAAAAGTATTATCAAGCTAGTCCACTACTCCATACCTTCAAACCCAAAATCCTTAAATAATTGCTATACCAATTTCAATTTAAATATGAAGCCCTCCAATTACTATAAGACATTATAATAGCTTTTGCATATGCAAACTACATAGCAATAAATCTTTTGAAAATAAACATTTCTGTACCATCCACTTCAAGCATTCCGTTTATGACAGATTAAAGCTTAATAAGATCTTTAAACTACACCAATATCTGTTTCTGGACAAAGAACAGGCAATACCAAACTATCGAAATGAAAGAACACTAGTTAGCTTAATAATTAACCACCTTGAGATCGAAGATGCTCCAGATACCTGAAATTACAAACTCCAAACTCCCAGAATACAGCCCTTATGTAGATCAATATCACCAACATATTAATACAGGAAAATTAGAAATTATAGAAGATATAAATTTAAGGCAATTAATGAATCCCGGCACCAATTTTTGACCCACTTTCAAAGTTAGCAAAAAAAAAAAATTGCAACCAACAATTAGAAAAAAATTTAGAAACTTTCATAGTATTCTCCAGCTACAAAACTAGCTTACCTACTACGACTTACCTGGAATGGAAAGAAATGCTCAGAGACTTCAAAAGACGTATCAAAGAACATATACTAAACAGCAGACATAATGAACAAGATTTAAACCAGAAAGTTAAAAAATTAAAGGATCTTTTCACCATTACGAAAATAGACAAAGCCAGTATCAACTTAAGTATCATTTGAAAGGCTGATCTACTATAATCTGATTAAAAAAGAACTTCATGGCGCAGTTACCAATCATAAAAATTAAAACTCGGTGAATACCCTGCAAAGACATTTCACTGCAATTCATCGAAGACTTAAAATTACTGCGAATAAAATTTGCAACAGATTCTCCAACTTTTATGCATTGCCTAAATTTCACAAAACACCGGTCAAATTTCTCTCCCTAGCTAACAGAGCCAGAAATTACATGAAAGAAATGGACTACCGATTTACTAAAATACTTTGAAAGGTTCTCTGCTTTATTAAAGATACACAGATGCAAGACCACAATTTCAATTGGATAATAAGTAATAACGTACCGATACTAGGAGCGCTTCGCGCTTTCAAGATTAAAAATATTTTCTTTTACGACTTATTTTATTTATATGCGGCTCTTCCGTGATAAGAAGTCTTTGACAGTCTTCTAACTCTACCAATTTTTTTTTTCCAAACGTTATTACAGTTATTTCCAAAGTAGCGTGGCAGCTTAAAAAGTATTTTTAATAACTACATTGCCTATAATAATGCTTTCAACTGTATCCCGATAGGAACTAGCACACGTTCAGCGATTTTTAATTTCTCTCTTTTCACTAAGAAGGTTATCTCCTTTCCCACAATAGTTATTTCAAGTACGAAGTTCATATTACTCTAACACTTACAGATACATGGATGATAATACTGCAATCAACAACTTTAATAACATAGAATACGATCATATTTATCCTTCACGTTTGAAACCTTCAACAAGGAGATATTAATTACCTATATTTGCAAATCATCAATTTTAAAGGTATCAAAATTTACGACAAAGGAAGAGATTTTGATTTCTTTACTATAAAACTCATTCATTGGCCCTCGAATATCTCTAAAAAAATAAAACTTAATACCATACATACTCAACTCCTTAGAATAAAAAATATTTGCAACAATGTCGAATACTTACTCAAAATTCTCTTAGAGAATAAAACACCTTTATTCAAAATTTCTATAACTCTAAAGAAAGCTGGTATTAACAACATTTTTTTCTCATCTAAAGTGATATGATAATTATTACTTAATCGGAGGTAATAGTTGGATGACTACGATAAGAAATTTAATGTAAATATGTACAAAGATTTGTTTCTCTTCCCTTTCAATTATTTACACTACTTTTCTACTATTCTTTAAATCTTATAAGTAGCAAATCCTCTAGCTTTTATTAGTGTAAATATATACAGAGATTTATTTCTCTTCCCTTTCAATTATTTATGCTATCTTTATACTATTTTGTAAATTTAATAAATGGCAAATCTTCTAGCTTTTATTAAAAAATGGGGATCCTAGTTTCAAAGACGTATTGTATCCCGATTAAGTGAAGACTTTTATCTTTTATAACATATATTTTTCCTTTTGCTCAACTTTGAGCCAGTACTGCTTTCGCTTTTTAATATTTTACAGAAGACAGCATCTTTTAGAAGTTTCTTTCGCCACCATTTTGGAGTCGACGATCATCCTCCTCTTAGGTACTAAATTTTTACAGACCGCATCCAACGTTTGGTACCCCCGCACACAAAGTTTAACAGGATAGGGCATTTTGAACACATGTTTAAATACTTAGTTCTGCTATTGGACACTTTGAACCTCGTCGCATACCTTTTTCTAAGGACTAAATTTGTTGCTTCTCCAAGAGCTTCTACTTTGAATTCTACAAGGAACATACAGTGGATGGACAAAAATATGGAAACACCTTGTGAAATGCATGTTTGAAAAGAAAGATTGATTTTAATGAAATATGTAGGTGGCGCTGGCGTTTTTGACTACTGACGCCACCTATACAACTTCGTAAATGTGCTAAACAGTTCAGTTGTTGTCGGAGTACTGTTATGTGAGGTTGTCATTGCATTATGTCAGAGTTAACAGACTTCGAACGTGGGCAAATTGTTGGAGCACGTATGGTAGGTGCTTCCATAAGCAAGATAGCCGAGGTGTTTAGTGTTTCAAGAGGTACTGTATCGAAGATTTATTCCGCATATTTGAAAAGCGGAAAAACATCATCTGCTAAATCACAGCGCGAACGAAAGTGTGTCCTGAGTGATCGTGACAGACGATCATTAAGGGCAATTGTGACGAAAAATAAGAAGACCACAGCTGCAAAAGTTACTGCTGAAATGAATGTTGTGTTACCGAACCCTGTGAGTACCAAAACAATTAGAAGGGAGCTTCATAAACAGGGAATTGCTGGCCGTGCTGCAATTGAGAAGCCACTCATCAGTGATGCTAATGCCCGTAACAGGAAAAGGTGGTGTTTAAGTCATAAAGCCTGAACTATAGAGCAGTGGAAGCGAGTAATATGGTCTGACGAGTCTTCTTTCACATTGTTTCCCACTTCTGGCCGAGTTTACGTCTGGAGAACGCCATCTCAAGACTATAATACAGACTGCTTGTTGCCAAGAGTGAAACATGGCGGGGGTTCTGTTATGGTTTGGGCAGCCATATCGTGGTTCTCTGCTAGCCCCATGATAACTGTGTCAGGGCACATGACTACCAAGACTTATATGAACATTTTGGCTGATCAAGTTCATCCCATGGTACAAACTTTGTTCCCCGATGGTGATGGTGTCTTCCAAGACGACAAAGCCCCTGTTCACACAGCTCACATTGTCCAGGACTGGTTTTCTGAGCACGAGGATGAGTTGTCCCATCTCCCCTGGCCACCACAGTCACCAGACCTGAATATTATCGAACCTTTGTGGTCTACATTGGAACGGAAAGTGCGTTCTCGTTATCCACCGCCAACATCGTATCTGAACTTGCCACCGTTTTGCAGGAAGAATGGTATAATATTCCCTTGGTAAACATACAGGAACTGTATTTATCCATTCCGAGAAGACTGCAAGCTGTTTTGGATGCCAACGGGTTTCCTACACCATATTAAGCAAAGAAACATGTTTTTTTAAAGGTGTTTCCATATTTTTGTCCAACCCCTGTAGTTTGGTCGTCTAAAAATTCAATGAATTTTCATTTTAAAAGTCTTCCTAAGTTTTCAGTAAGTTTTGCGCTTTTTTCAATTTTTGTTTCCAATAGAATTTCAGTCTTTAGCTGATTAGGGCTCAGATTTGATTTTATTATCTAAATAAATTTCTTTAATAAAGTTTTTCGTTTCCTTTGTATTAAAAGTTTAGTTCAGCATAATTGGAGACCACCCATTTTTTAGGGTTGGCAATTTGTTTTAAAATTTACTTGTACTGTTCTTTATTTGTAGTGGCTTTTGAATTTCGGATTTGCATATAATGATTTTAGACCAATTTGGTTTTTATGAATGGTCATTTTGCATAATATAAAGTTTTATGTTTTTTTTTTTTTTTTTTTTTTTTTTTTTTTTTTTTTGACTAGTCAATTTGACACAATGTTTTTTCGATTTTTCGGTCTTATATGAATTTCATGTCATAAATGAAAATTTAATTGATTTTTTTTTCGGTTTTTGATCTTATATGAACCAGGAGAACGAAACACGTTTTCGAGACCTATTAATCAACTTTTATGAAACTTTAGTTCATTTTCCCCTGACGAGTTCTGAATTGGAATATCAGTAAAAGAAGATTAATTTAAAATTGTATTACTTTGTATATTTTTTTCCTTTTGCATTTTTATTTATCGCATTTGTACTACTATGAATTCTTATTTTAATTTTGATTTGTTTAGATATTGTGTTAAACGTCTTATACACGGTTGCAATTATTAATGTTGTTGAGGAATTGCCTCGCTTTGACTCTAATTTACTTTTAACTTTAAACTCTTTAAGCTTATTGTGCTTCAGTTCTGCAGCTATAGCACAGGAGAGATATAAAAATTTTGTTTTTACTTTTTAGAATCATATTAGGTTTCTTTGTGTATTAAAATTAAAGAAATATGCATCTCTTTGAACGTATAAAAATATTGCCTAAAATTAGAAAACTGAAGGTTATTTAGAGTGCATTTCAATAAAAAAAAAAGTCTTGTTGCGATTCAAGAATGGAGTGGATAACAATAATTATGCTTTCTAGCGCAAAGCAAACTCGAATTCTTACTCCATATTACTTATGTTCATTCAGCAAAAAGAAGGATCATAATAATCGATGTCCTCACATGAGTAAACGTTTTCTTATATTCAATGTTATTATCTTTGATAGTCTCTATATGTAGTTATTTTATAGCTGGTTTAATGAATTACAATTTCTAAAGGTGTTTAACTAACAAAAACTGTTTCTCAAACCTAACTGCTGACCACAGAAAGTTAACATTAATGGTTGAGGATTCATCGTCTGTCTTAGTGCTTGCTGTGAAACACGAAATAAAATTCAACAGGTAAACTGTAACATAAAACAACTTTATTACCCACTACATTAGCTGTGGTAATAGAACTAAAAATTGTAATAAAATAAATAATGTGACCTCCCGTTGACTATCAACTGCAGTGACTGATTCCTAAGCTATAGTTTATTGACGCGATTACAATGCCCAAAATTTTATCATAATTATAGCGCTTTGGTGTCGGATGAGGGGGGAATTGGCTTTCTAACATTTACAGCATTGGGCTAACATCAGTCATTCCAACCTTCTGCTTTATGGCCGACTTTTCAAAGCAACTGGTAATGCAACGGTAAAGATCTTTCGAGATGTGGATTAAGACGTCCACCTTAATCTACGTCGCTTGCTGTAGAATTTGCATAAACCTCATATCTGAGCGAGTAATGTGATAAAGTAAGGCATAAAGGAAAGACGTTAAAGCTATGTGTTGGTAAAACAATTAACTGATCATAAATGTCACAAAAGCAAGCAGCGGGGATAAGCAATGAATTTTAAAAAAAGATAAAGCAAATTAAAAAACAAAAATATATCATAAAGGTGGAAATACGTATATCACTCTAAAAGGTGGAAATAATAACGAAACCTTATTAAAATGTTACAAAGTTACAACACGTCATATCCGAATGTTACCTTCATATTACCGAATAGGAAGCATGAAACTTTTGTCCAAAATTTCAAAATATGATAGTGAGTAAAAAGATTAACGTTTTGATTTTACAATATAAAATCATATATAAAATATAGCTAGAACTATTGAAATTATTCCAAAGCTGTACGTTTTTATCCATATCTACAACGAATCAAACGGATATTTTTAGAAGCATTTTATAATTCCTTAAAAGAATAAGAAATTCTAACATACTCAGAAAATTATGGGTAAGCTCTTATTAAAACGGGAACAACCTAACAGCCCGGTTTTCAAAAAATGTGATCATTTTAGAAACCTAGGTGGGATGAGGAAATATGTTTCGAATCGTTTGTCAATGATTTCAAGTGTACCATACCAGTTTTTGCCCTTATTTGTTCTGGGAGAACAAATAACTGTAACAAAAACTGTTTGTTACAGTTTGTAATCCGGAAACACAAGTTACATCGAGTGATTCCGATCCCCAAGTGAGACCCAGTTTGTGAAACAGTAATTAAATAATAGAAAAAAAGAAGTACGTACGTATTTATTTAAAATATTTTTCAATTTAATTTCAAAGCCACTCTTTAACATTCAATATTCTTTTGAAATGCTATCCTGAATCATAAATAGACACACAAAATATTTTCATATTTGAAAAATTTAATGATGCGTATATATCATTTTATTTATTTCACATAAAATGCATTTTCCCATTTTTATATAACATTCGAGATATTGTACGTCTTCATTTATAAATAACAATTAATTTATATTTACAACTAAAATGTCAACTCTAAACTAATATAAAACTGATTCTACTTACTTGGGTAGAACGTATTAAGAGTATTATGTTAGAAGGCGTACACATTTTTAGCTGCTTCCATGATAAACCTCTGGTATCAAAAATCACACGATACCCAGCAACTTGCGTTGCGGGAAGCTGCATGGAATGGATTAGAATTGCAGTCGCTGCACGAAATAACACTTCGTAAGTGTCCACACTAGGATCCCACATGCCTATGGAGTAAAAAGCCCATATATTAATTCAGCTAATAGTTTTTAATTTTTATAATCAAATAAATTACGAGCATGAAGCTTGGGAAAGGAAAATAAATGCTGTGTGATTTATTTTGATTTTTTTAGTAGCTTACTTATTTCAGCAGCAGCATTTTTCAGCCATGGTCCGCCTTATTACTCAAGTTAATGAACTGTATTACATACATATTAATATGGAATAATATATCTTTAAGCACTAAGAAGTAATAGGTTATGAATAGCAGATAGATTTCATTGGAAAGTTTCTAAATAACAAATATTTTAGCAAATTCTGTTCTCATGTGTAATGCGAATACGAATCAATTTCCCTTTAAAAAGGCCTTCAAGATGAGATCTCTCTCATTAGGCAGAGAGCAGTATGTTTTGCGATAATTTAATAAATCCTATCCAAATTTATTCCATATTGCTAATAGTTTCATTGCAATAACATTCCTCTGCATTTTTAACTCGAGCTGTGTGATTGCTTGATGTTAGATAAAGAAAACGTTTGTTTAGCCTGCCTCCGGAGAATGGTGTGTTGTTGTGTTTACAGAATCTCTTCTTGTCCTACAATAGCACCAAGAAGATTTTCAATAAACATTAAAAAAGCGTGCAGAAAATATATTTTAAAGCTTGGATTCCAGTTTCATTTTTCAAACTGTAAGTATGCTTTTATCACATTAAAAAAATTAATGCGCAAACGATTATATCAAAGCTTTTAAGGGCCTAAGGTGACCCTGTCTAATATGAGTGATGCCTTCAGGGAGGCTTCCCTAGACAAGAATTACTCGGGATCACATTACAAATGTAAAGGATTGCAAAAATGCTCAGGTAAGGCCTGTTCACTGGGATTCATGTCAGTATTTAATGTTCTTCCTCGGCCACAGGTGCAGTTTCTTTTCCATAAAGAATCAGTGATTAAAGTCCGTATTTATTCATAAAATTCTGAATAACAGTTTTTAATCTCATCCAGACATTCCATTTCATAATAAAAATTCATTTCTTTTTTTTTCCATATTCTTTTATTTTTGTTATGAAATATCATCACCTTTCTTACATCTTTCTTTTTGTAAAAAATTCATAATTATTTATCTGACGGCAATCCTGCCAAAAATAGATTCTTTGCTTTCAATACTGGATACATTTGAAGTTATGTTTGAAAAGTGTTTAAGGGGAGGTGATATGATGGATTTCAGATATATAATTTTTTGCTTCATAGGAACACTTTTAATTTACCCTGATATTTATAATCATATACACAAATAAAAGTAAACCTATTTTATTCTAACACCTACATGATAAAAGTTAAGAACATTTTTTGAACATGAGAAAATTTGAAAAACTTAAGAAATGGAGGCCATTTTTAAACAAAATCAGTGATTCAATAATTTATTTCTCCCCAGTATAAATTGATATAAGCTGACTTAACATATTTAGGTAAGAAACGTTATGAATAAAATTTCAAGTTTGTTTGTTGAATGGAGTTTTGAAAAATCTAGTTAATACGGGAAAACTAGTATTGAAAAAAAAAACTTTTAAAAACAAATAAATTTCTCTATCAGTTACACTTTCTTAATTTTTTGACTTCTTTGCATCATAATCATATTAAATTAGTACTACTATGTTGCTTTTTGTTTTTAGTTTGTCTTTCCATGATACTTATTAGACAAAATTATTTAAAATGAAGATTTTAAAACTTCTCTTTAAAAAAGGTGTTTGTTTTTGTTATTTTACAAATTTTACCTTAATTTGCTTAAGTTTGGTATTTTAAACCTAAATGTATTATTGTAAATTTTTTGGAATCAGCAATGTTCCTTTTAACTTTAAAACCAAAATTAGAAAATTTATCTTTGAAAAGTTAGTTTGATTGGGTTCTTCGTTAATTAAATATTAGATCGTTAACCGAATGTTATCAAGTGGTTAAGTATGTTATTTCTTTAAAACTAATTTAACATGAAATCAAATTTTTCTGGCCATTACAAAAATCCAGTTTGATGATCAGAAAAGCTGATTTTTGACATAAACGATTCATACTTTTAATAGTTTAGCAGGATCAAATTTCAAAAAGTGAAATATTATTATTTAATACCGTAGTCTCACATGGCGACCTGAGGACCGCATGTGGTCACCAAAGCAATTTTATTCTGCCCGCGAATACATTTCAATCATTATGTTTCGCCAATATATTCTTGCAAAGATTTCAAGATTTTAATCAGAGTTTACATTGTTTTCATAACCATTGAAAGCTAAAGTGAACAAACAACGCATCGGAAAATCGACAAATGGAGGTAACTAATTTACAGTGTGATATAAATATTATTCAAAGATATGAAGATATAGATTTTATTAAATTATATCCAAACTTGTTAAAAAATAATCAAGTTCAGTTCAAAATCTTTGCACAAAGATTAAAAACTTTGTTTTGG
Organism: Stegodyphus dumicola; assembly: GCF_044657685.1. Classification (NCBI taxonomy): domain Eukaryota; kingdom Metazoa; phylum Arthropoda; class Arachnida; order Araneae; family Eresidae; genus Stegodyphus; species Stegodyphus dumicola. The sequence continues at coordinate 70,303,192 of NC_140776.1, forward strand.
TATACATTTAAACGTGAACACCGTTATTTCACAGTTAAAAATTAATGAGTAAAGAAACCGATTGACCGATGCGTATCTGCTATTCACGATGAAGGTAATTTCTGACTTCTCTCCAAGGCTAAAAATTTTATGAAAATTGAAATACCATTAAGGGTCAAGCTGTATTAAGAAATTAAAGAAGTTTATAATTATTTACAAACAAGCATGTGCATTTTTATTTATGAGACAAAAAATATTAATAAAAAAGAGAAAGAGATTGAGTTGTTATTATTTATTCGAAAGTTTTACCCTACATGGGAAATTTTCTCTGGCATGTTAAGAAAATTTCATAATTTCCATCTCTTTAAATAAGTTTTTAATCATAATTAAGAAAATTTCATAATTTTCATCAGTTTAAATTTAAATAAGTTTTTAATGATAAATTAAACATGTTAGAACTATTTTAAATAAATGAAGTCTAAAAATTTAATATTTAGCCGTCAGTATAGTTATATTACAAAACGTAACCAAAAAAAAAAGTCTTAAAGGTACAAAATTTTAGATTTCAGATAGAAAATATATTTATGTAAGCCTAAATTTCTTTCCTTTGAAATATTATAATGATTGTTTACGCATGCTTTGAAAAATACTTTAAAAAATTTGTAATTTATTTTAAATATTTTTAATTTTCTTGATAAATTTTTAAAATTTTGTTCAAAACATTTGAACCATCAGCTGTTTTCAAATCGTCCATGCGGCCAGTGGGCAATATGATTTTGAGACCACTGATTTAATGTATTTTAAATTGAGAGTCTCAGACATCATTAAGAACAAAACATTTAAATAGGAAATTAAATTTTTCGTGCATGTATATGAGCAAATTGTAAAAGCAGTCTGTAATAGGATGGAGAAAGGTATCATCATAGTTCTTAAAACTTTTTAACTGTTAAAAGAATTTTGTTTTTGCAAATTTCAAACTTTGCAAAACGAAATTGGAAATTTTTGCAGTTCCAAATCGCATAATATTAAGAAGTTTACGAAATTTTGTAAACTTTTAGAAGGATTCGCTGGGATTCGAACTCCAAACTTCTCGATGTTAATCAGACAAGCTTGCAATTAAGGTAAGGAAGGAGAAAAAGTTTTTCTCTACTTAAAAGGCAACACGGAAGATGGAAAACCTATTGCCAAATCCAGGTCGCATACCCCATTGTAGTACAGGTACCTCTTGTAGAGCGATTAGGTTTTTAAAACAAGGAATATGAAAAATCAGCTCTGCTCTTCCCAGGATGCGAACGCCAAAGATTCTAAATGCTAGCTAGACGTGATTTCCAGTTACACCATGATGCACACTATAAAGAGAGAGAAAATACCCTATATTTGTTTTCATTTTAAAGTGCGATTTGGGGGGGAAGTGGACCGACGCATTCTCCGAATTTAGATCGTGAGGAATTGTTATCCACCATATTTTAGTTCAAGCGCCACATGTAGACCGATTTTGAATTTTTAGAACCAGGAAACCGAAGAGATGAACAGTGGCCTCGTCAAGATTCGAACTACTTACCTCTTGATGATAGCCAAACGTGGATGCATCCAGGTACACCATGAAGGCGCATAGGAAGAAAAAAAATTCCTTGCAATATTTACTTATTTTTCAGGCATTTCTCTGGCACATTATAGCAAATTTCAGAAATCTTAGTAGTATCCATAATAAAACTGTTGAAACGTATTTCATAAAATGGAAAACAAAAATTTGATCAAAAAGGGTAATAATTATTTTTATTTATTTATTTTTATTTTTCTCTTATGAACTCACCTATTTTGCAGATCACTACGACGCAACCTTGCCTATCTCTGTAAGGAAGGAAACCTAAACAATTCCGGTATAGCATATCCAGTACCGGTTGCGTTTCTACTGTATCGTAGATATGGCTGTACTCGTTCCGAAAAGACCAGTAATTTTGTATCAGTTTGAAAGCTTTTTTCACGTTAAACTTTCGAGCACGAAGAAATGACAGAAGAAACAGATCATCTACCGGTGTAATCAAGTTCTTTTCATCTGAAATAGAGGGGGAAATATTATATCATTAACAGATATTATCGAGTTTTCTTTTCACCTGAAGCTCAAGAAACTGTCACTTATTATTTGTCTTAGATTCGTTTAAAATCTAAAATAAGAAAGTTTATTATTTTTAAGCCAATTACATTTACGTTTGTACTTAATTTATTTATATGTTTTAATATTTTTTTCCTTCCTTTAGGAAATATAAAATAAAGTACTTCCTCTTAAAAGATAGTAAAGGAACTATTGTAATCACGAAGAATTCCGAGTATCATATTCCAACGAAAATATCCATTTTGACCACCATCGAATGCAATTTAACGATGTTTTTGAGTGACATCTGTTCGTAAGGACAGAATAAAGGAATCTTTTCCCCCAAACGAATTATAAAACTGATTTAAAATGCATTCAGAAGAGATTTTTTTCATGGCGTCTGCCTGTTTTTTGTAACTTGCCGGCAATACGTACATTACTATAATTACTTTAGACATTTCAAGGTAATTTCTTCCCCCAAACCATCACTTATAATAATGAAGACGACAACTGCAGAAGAAAAGGTCAGATAGTATAATTTTCTAAAATCTCTTAATTCTCTCTATCAGGTGATGATAACACACGCTATTATCGTAACTAAGGGGAGGAGAGCTATGACCTCGAAGGGCCTAATTTAAAGTAATAGACCATAATGTGGAGCAGATAAATATAATATTAACAAAATACAAAACTGTCAGCTTTGTTGTTTATAGTTGGTTTTGAACGTGACGGAATTTGTTACAGTAGCTGAGTTTCTAAGACAAAATATGTGTATGTGTATTTTAATTACGGCAAAGCACACTAGGGCTATCTGCCTAAGGGGAGGGATGCCTTTCGTGGAGGACTTTCTAAGGGAAACTGGCTCGTATACACGTTACACATGGGGAAAACCACGAAAACACCCATGCAGCCAGCCCGTTCGCGGGATTCGAACCTCGGACCGAACTACCAGTGTTCAGCGACTTTACCGCTCGGCCGCTGGTGGGCCTCTAAGACAAAATAAAAATGATATCGAGAGTACCAGTAGAATTATTACTGCTCTGTTCAATACGTTCGTGGAATTGTCATGAACGTGAAAGAAATTTGAAATAACTGAATTTGGCTGTCAGAGGACATTAGCGAATTCTGAGTAAAAGAAACGTAAAATGTGCCATTATACGCACCATCGTAATTCGCTACGCACCATAAAAATCTTTTGAGCATCTTAAGTTAAAGCATCTTTTGAGAGTTTCAGCTAGGAAGCTGGGATTACTGTAATCAAAAACACACCACCGTTGCTTGACAACCACCTTAGTAGTCAGATTTCTCACCCACTGCATTAACTTTTCACTTTCAACAAAGTTGTCCACGTTTCTAGATAATTGCAGTTATCCAAAACGACGCGATGGTAAATCTATGGCAGATCCACAAAATCCATTTTACCAATGTTCCCAGGAGTTGTAAGAATGCTGGAGCAAGTATGTACTTTCCGGTTGATGATACTTTGAGGTTATATATTTTTATTCCTAATGAATTACTCTGCAAGCATTTATCGAGAATTTTTTAACATAGGAGTGCAGAAATTCATAAACGTTCATAAAGAACGTTCTAGAATATTTTTAAATATATCTTGCTCGTTGCTGCCAGGAAACCCTGCACGGACTACCCATAAGAGCAGTGATTAAAGATAAAGCTCTAAATTGTGTTTTTGATGGAATTAATATATGGTGTTTCATAATAGTTAGTTAAACGAAACTATAAATCAAATCTTAAAAGAAGTCTAAACTTCTTGTAAATTTTCTGGTCCACAAAGTTCCTCTTTATCCATCCTAATGCAAGAACATTCACGGATAACAAGAAGACACTGATGATGAAAAAAAAATAGATCTTGTGTGAAATAAAATACGAATTCTACAGCCAGCATAAATATATAGTTTCAGCTTTGATTAATATAATAAAAATAATACTTACAAATATTTTCAATTTTCTTTTAGAAAAATGTTTTATATTAATTTTGGTATTTTATAAATATTGAAACTGACCGCGCCCAAAGCTATGAGGGCGTCAGACATGAACCCATATACGAATTCATTATTTATAAACCCGCATTCGAATTCAGCTTATTGCTTTACTGTGGGAGAATTATGCTTTTAAGTTTTATTAATATTTAGTTTTAAGTTAATTTATAGTCTATGTTACTTGGCTCGTCCCGGTACTTTCTCAGCTTAGAAGATTATGCAAATTGAATATCAAGCTACTTTAACACAAGGGGTTAATACGAGTTTAAAAATAGGAAGTCAGTCTTTGGATGGGAGGATATTGGAGTTTGTTCCGTGTGGAAGTTGCTTGCTGTAAGTGTGACAAAATTGTCGAAAGATTAACTGTGCTCGGTAGGCAAATAAAAAAGTTAGCTATCTGTTCCCTATCTCGTGTATATTGTACACTGGAGCTACGATATTGTAGCAATCAAATCGTAACTTTAACATAAAGGCACTCTGGTTGTTGTTGTAAAGCTTGATGAGAAGCACTCGATTTTAATTTGTTATCAATTAAATTTTTATAACACAAGTCGCAATTAAAAGATGAATATGTTATATCACGTTTTGATAGCCAAGCACTGCCAGCAGCAATAACTTACTAAGTTACCAACTTAAACATGCGGATGGCGTTCGAGGATTAGGACAAGTATTTCCAAGTTACTTTACATCATGCAAATTATAACTATAGTCTGCAGAGTGTAGCAAACCTAATGGTTATAGCTTTATTTATGATAGAATTTTCCAAAACAAACAACTTTCCTCATACAGTGTGAGATCGGAAAGCAAATGGCAGATAGAATAGGCCATTTTCTATGGATCGGATAGAGCCATCACTTTTTGTAGAACTCGTCCTTCAACTGGTATTCGTCGCTGAAGATGCAGCAATGCCCGAGTGCAGAGAAGACCTCTATGCACCTTATGCACTGGACAGAAATGGCAATACCGTAGAAGCAGTAAGACTTTAATAGGAGTTGGTGTTGCTTGACCGGAGAATACGTAAACGCTTGTGCAGCATAGACTTTATAAGAAATAGACCAACCCAAATAATGGCTTTTCTCCCTCTTCTGACGCATTCCCGGCTGTCACCTTGACTACATCCGGAGGAGAAGGGACGACTTGTAGAAACTTACAATGATTGGCTATTGCAGTGTATATAATTGTCAAGAAAAAGTTGGTTGTAGCGCCTCATTTTACAAATTAGAATTTTTAGATATTTTTATTTTTGAAACTGAGATTGATTTTTAAAAATTTAGCATATTTATCAAGCATAATTAACGTTCCAAATAATTATAAAGCTGTTGCATGCTTTCAGGCCTGGCTATTTTTTTAGCTTTACCTGTGTTGTAAAGAAATTTGTAACTACTTCTTTTAGAAAATAATATTTTAAATCTGAACTAATAGAAAATTTCAAACAAAGAATTTTCTCTTATCATTTTTTATTGGCGTAAATAAGTAAAAAATACCTAAAAATGAATTTTTGAAAGTTTTTGCTAAAAATTCTAAGCTGTGCTACTTTTTTAATATTATAGGTGAATATTATAGCATATTTTTATAAAGGAGTTTTATTTCAATTATATTTCAAAATACATTATAGTGATAAACACTTTTAACACCTTAATAATTTTTATACATTTAATTCTAATGTCAAAATTGTAAACTGTAATAATTGATTGTGCTAACATTTTATAGCAATTATTTTTTAAATTTAATTCTAGTTCTGCATAAGATTTTTTTATTTACTGTGAATTTAATTTATTAGTCCAAAGGGGCGGTAGCCCAGAAAGGCTATTAGTTTCGAAACGGCATTTTGCGCTGTTTCATTATAAACGTCGGTTTCAATTTGCAAATTGATGCCACCAAATATTATCACCTTGTATTATATTTAAAGAAATTTAATAATGAATAATCTGCATGAATACATGTATGTTTCTCGCACTGTGAAAAAATGACGCTAGAGCCATTAAATTTTGAACGTAATGCTCTACCCGAACAGCCGAATTTCGAATTTGTTTTAACCCATTTCATATTTTGTAAAACTTTGACGACTTTTTGATTAAGAAACTCAACGAGTTCAAAGCGAGCAATGATGTCAACACTATACAGAAAATAACATTTTTATCTCCAGCGCGGAAATTTTAAAGATATGCTGTTTTCAAATATTGTGTGATATTGCTGTTGAATTGAATTTTGTGTGATTTGCGTGCGAAGAACATGATATTGAATAAATAGAAGCAACACACAAAGCGTTAAAAAACGTCCCTTCGAGCGTAACGTAAAATCTGAGTGCTTCCAGATTTTATTTATTTATTTATTTATTTTCATTACACTGAGAAAAGTTTATGCTCCGAATTTTATGAATTAATAAAATAAATAATCATCTTATGATGTCAATAATTAATGATCATATGATCAAATAAATGATCGTTTTGTAATGTTATAATAATTTTAAAAACCACTGCCTAAAAATTCTCGTAAATTTTTTTTAAAATATATCTGATCTTGTTTAATTTTGCTTTATTTGTTTTAAAGCTTCATGTTTTAAAGCTTAAAGCTTGTTTTAAAGCACCATTCTCATTTAATTTTACTTCATTTGTACTCAAAAGCAAATTCATAAATTTTGTATTTAGAGTTTTTACTGTTTTACCAAAGTAAAGATGTTTATACAAGAATTACGCTTGAAAAGAATGCGCAAAATGCAGTAAAAATTGCTTTAAAAAGATGTATTAAATCTTATTTGAAAAATCTGTGGCTTTCATAACCTCATCACTTATACTACGTATTACATTTAATAATTAAAAACAATTATGTGATACAAACGACATAGGTTTCAGTGTTAAAGTAAACCAGATCGTCCCTGATCTTTCTTGCGGACATGTGGGTGACGCACGCCCCGCCCACTGGGTTAATCTATCGCTTACAAGGTCCATGTTGTCTAATCCTGGAGACAGATTCGTTCTGCAGCCAAAGTCATGAGACAGACTCACCAAGGAGCGCGAGAACGATAAATACAATCTCTGAGGCAATGAACGAATAATCTGAACAAAACACGCGAACAAAGCTCGTGACCATGGTGTCAACCATATACACTTGTTTTGCGTGAAGAAAAGTTACACCCTTACCATTTCCAGCGGATCCAAGACTTAAATCGAACGGAATTTCTACAACGTGTAAAATTTGCATGATGGTTTCTGCAATAGAACATATTACATCCACAGTTTTTTCTAAAGCTTTTTTTTTTCCATCGACGAGATCCAACAGGCTGAAAGCACCTAATCCAGTGGACCAGCTGTTCTGTCGATGGCGAAAAGAAAGTTTGCAGCATTTTACTTGTTTAAGGGCAAAGGGCATATTTAATATATACAGCAATCGTGTGTGACTCACAGTAAATCCGCATGCTACACGTTCGAAAAGCCACCAGCGAAGGTTCTTCGTGAAGTGGGCGATTACCCACGATCATTTGACTGAACCGTATTTTACCAGACCGCCTAGATGTACAGAAGTATCACACCTTCCTTCAACAGGTGCTACCTGATGTATTGCAAACTGTGCGCCATAGCATTTCTTCAGAATTCTGCGAAACTAAAGATCTTAAATACCAGAAGTAACTTTGCTAGTGAATAATATGCTTATGTTTAAGAGCCTTCTTCCTTTAAGATATCAAGGATCAAATTTTTAGCAGTAAATTTGCGTTAAGTTTTTTAAAATTATTTTATTCTGGAGTTTAGCATTAAGACTTTATCAAAAATACTAAATTTCTTTCAAAAACTCACAATTTTATCACCTTAGAAAGGTGAAACAATTTTGTTTTTCTTTCGTTTTTGATAGGAAGAAGGCGAATTACACAGGCAATCAACAAAAGGAATAAAAATCTGCATATGAATAGTCAGGAATTCAGAGTATCAGCATTCCTTACTGTAAATATAATATCATTTGAGAGCATCTGTGTATTTTAATCCATACCAGTGAAATACTATGTGTTACAATATTATTCATTGCCAACGAATTTAGATTGTTTAGATTTCTTTCACTACTAATCGCATGAGGCATAATTTGAATCAATTTCAGATTTCTTATGTAAAAATAACGTAAATTATTATACATCAGGAAACTGAGAATCAAACTAATCTCTTCAAGAGATGAATGTTACGTCAATAACCTCTCAAATCCACTTTTCCTTAAAGAGTACCGTAATTACTTGTGCTTAAAAAACAATAATGACTCATGATAGTGCCACTATATGAGGATGTTATCACGCAAAATGTTTTGACGATTGTTGCATAGTACTTTAACAAACATGAAATTTCATAACGGAAACTCCGTTATTTGCAAACGGGAAAATAATGCGATCTGATCGTTCAGACTGTAGATTAACAAATTTGTTTTGAATATGTATATATATAGCATCCCAGATAAGAATGCCATAAATATGAGATTTTAGCAATATAACTTATGTGCAATTAAAGCTTATATCAGAATTCCTTTAGTTCTTTTTCGATGTACACACTTAAACTGCTGCGAAAATTTCTTTTGGGGAAGCTTCTTTTCTTCTCTAGTTTACGAAGTTTGCTTTACCTTTTCTCATAAACTCTTGCATTATTTTTTTAGAAGTTGACTAAAATAATTGAAGATAAATTGCTTGAATTGAATCAAAATTTCAGTAACTCTGACCAAACTTTTAAGGTCATTAATTTGAGCGTTAAACAAGAATGTGTGAGAAAAATTCAGCACTGAAATAATCGATATAGAAATTTGAAAAAGTTCCTCTGCACTATCAATTGCTGTACATGTGAAAAATTTCAAGAAAATTGGATTGGCAGGAAAAGGTTGAAAATTAATTTCGATATCTGACTTACGTACAAAGAAACAAAATTAATAGATATAACTGCATGAAAACGAATAGGTGTAAAACTTTCGCAGCTTATGTAGTATTATATGCTTTCAGATTCCACAGAACGTGCTGTTAGTATATTCTTAGTTAGGGAAAGAAAGACAGGAAAATCTTACCCCATAAGAAAAATTCAAATTAATCAAAAGAACTGTCCACTGAAAAAATGCTGTGTTTATTACGAGCTTTAGTTTAGTTCATTTGTGTTGTTGCTATGACTAAAACTTTGCCTTTTGATTTTCTTTTTAATAATTTCTGTTTAAGCTATGAAGCACAAATTTTGCACACGCATTCATTGGGGATGATCATACAATGTCGCGAAGCGAGATTTTCAAAATTTGATTTAGATATTTTAAAATTTAATATTGCAATGATTTTTCGTATATATCTTCATTTCATGACCAAACTAAAACTCCCATAATCTGACTTCTTGCACCATCAGGTAGAGCTAGAAAATATCTTTTAAGCGAAGTTTACATGAGATTTCCAACATTACTTCTAATTTCTTTCACAAAATCGCCGGAATTGTTTCCACGATTTGTCATTACAGAATTTTTAGAAGTGAAAGAGAGATTATTCCTTGTTGAAACTTGACTTTCAATTGATTAATTTTATTGATAACGTATCAAAGAGTCTAAAAGATGAAAATTAAAAAATTAAAAAAGTTTTATAAAATAAGCTTTTAGTTAAAACACATAAAACAATTAATGAACTAAAAAGAGAAAATTAATTTATTACATAGCTTAATAATAATAAGGAATTAAATAATTATGTTTACAAAATCCATCTATAATCTTATATCATGAATAATAAAAGCGCATGAGCCTAATGAAATCTAATAATGGGATTACGTTGTCAAAAGTATATTTCATTATACTTGAAAATGTATCAAGGGTGTCTCGTGTCAAGACGGACAAAGTTTTGATACAGTTTGCTGTTTCAGATATTTCTTTTCAGTTCTTGAAAATAGGATAAATCTTTGTCCTTTTATCAGCATGCATTTTATTAAAATGCTCTGGTAACCTAGAAAGTTCCCTGGCTTCATCTGAAAAACATTTTTGGCAAATTAAAACATAGGTAATGCTTATTTTAGAAGTTCTTAAACCCATATTTCAAATACTTACTACTGCACTGGCGACTTTTCTTCATAAATTCAGACATTTTGAAAGAAAACTTTAGCTACGGTTTAAATAAATTAACATTTCAACAGATTTATAAAGGGTTACAAAATTAATGGCTATAATGACATCTATCACATTTCACTCACGAATATGGATTACTGTTGAAACACTTCTTTGCTTGTTTGTGATTGCCAGTGCCATTTGCTCCGTAAACAAGCTATTACAAACTCCCATATTTTTATGAAAACATACTTGATTGCTTGAATCGCGTCTTTGCTTACCATCTTGTAAAGGCTTGTCTCCGACAATAATAAATCGAAATAATTATAGTATACCTAGACCTAATACTAATTAAATTTTTAATGCTTATGCATGCAATAACGATAAGATAAAAATTTAAGTAGCTAAATAAAATGTTTATTTACAAAAACCGTTGAGTTTTCGAAGTATTTTATTACATTAATTTTCTAAATATGTAGGTATGCCACGGCCGCCTCTTTTGACGGTATTAATGCCCCATTTGCCTCTGGATCCGCTACCGTCCCATGGATGACTGCAAATCCCCCTGGGGGGTAACAACCGTTTTGGGAGCCTGTGCATTTAATTATACGATAAATTATTTTTCTCCTTTTATTCCATTAATTATTTAATGAGGTTTAAATAAAAGTATATTTTAGAAAAAAATTAATTTGGTTTTAGTTTAGATATGATCCAGAAGCATTAAGCATTCATAATTATTGAATAATAAGCTTACTTTTCAACAGCTCTCGTAATTCTTCTAGTGCTTTTGGTCTTATTTCATCTGTTTCTTTGAGTTTGGTCCTAGCTTCTTCTATCAGAGCTGGTGTGAGGTCATGCATCAAGTATGGCAAAATTTCGTGGGTTCCCTCTTTTTTTACTTCGGAGACTTTTTCCAGGCCTTGAATACCTTGCTTCAACTTTTCTATCATTTTTGAAGATGAGGACATCATATTTGCTCACAATATCGTGCCTGAAAAATGTTCATATATTAAAATTTACTAGCGGGCTGCTGCCAAAGTAAAACTTATAGGTTCTGTGTACACTTGAAAAGAAAATGCATAAAAACATTTCAATATGAATGAAATCAGTTCATTCCTTCCACGCGACAACCAATTCGTAAATCATTTTTTGTTGACAAACCAGAAAATAAAACTTTTGACACTTCAGGTTGATACGTATACATGACGTCATGATTTAAATGTAATGTAATATAACAACTTTCCTCAATATCAATAAAGAAATTAACGGGGCAATAACATACCGTTTCAGTTATCCTAACATGAAACAAAAAAGTTGCCAAAAGCAGCTATTTATTTAAAATTAGAAAGCCTGGCGGTCATACGAAATAACCGCTGTTTTAGATATTATAAATTGTAATTAAAATGATTTGTGATTTGTGTGAAAAGGTGTCTGCTAATTTAAACTGAATTACCCAGGGCAGGCGGCGAGGACGCCCCTTTACTTACTGCCCCACGGGGTTTCCCCCTTCTACTTGCTTAATTGCTTAAAGTAGAGTGAAAATGAAGGAAACCACTGGCGGTACATTTCTTAAGAGCCACCGCTAGCTCAATCAATAAAGCTGATTTAAGTAATGAAATGTTATTTCACATGTCACAGATCTCTTTGTACACAACATTTCTTGTGTAGATCTTTTCATCATTTTTAAGCTCGCCTTGCAGAGGACCATCCATTATTTTTAATTTTACGTCCGTTCATTCACGAACACTTGAACAGGCAATATAAATTTGACCGTGTCCAAATACAGGCTCAGGTAAAAAAATGCCAACACGCTTAAGCGTTTGGCTCTGAGACTTATGGATGGTCATAGCAAAGGCAAGTTTTACAGGAAAATTCCTGCGTCTCAATTGAAACGGCAACCCTGTGATGTGGTAACTTCACCACATTGGCTAGTACAGTTACGCAAGCAACCAATAAACTATCGGTGACAAACAGACACTTAAGCCGCATATATATATTGGGGTGAATTAACCTCATCTCCTCCAAAACGGCTGGCTCCCGGGCTTAGAGAAGCACACCGTTGGATTCCGCAGGTCCGTGGCACGCCATTTTGACCATTCGAGTCTTCGTGGGACTTTAATTAGCCGAGATATTAATAATAAACTAATTTTCCCTTACGTTTTTCCTACATTTTTCACTTTCTTTGTTGAGTTTTCCCTATTAGAAGGATTTGGCTACGTACAAAATTCTTTTTTCTTGAATATCTACGGAATTGCGCCGAGTTGAAATTCGAGACGCATATCCTCGGATTCCAAAAAATTCTCCGAATCCATCGATACCGTTCTCATCTTCGTATGACATTAATCGGCCGAGATATTAATTAAAAATTGTGGAAACTTTAATTTGCGAGCTCATTTTTCCGAGTGGCAACAATAAACTATCGGCGACACACACTTTAGCCGCTTATATATATAAAGAAATGAAGATGCTAACATTAACGAAACATTTTCGGCACAATGACTCACATACAGTCGCGTGTTTTCTTGCACGTCGGAATATGACCTTATATAATAAGAACATATTTAATGTTTGACAGTGCTATTTTTATTTCATATTTTGTAAAACTTAGAAGTTTTTTATTAAAAACTTATACGATTTGAAAGCGAACAGTGTCAACACTTTTCGAAATAAAGCATTTTTTCTCCAGCAACTACCAAGACTATTGTCATTCAGAAAAATGCGTGCGAAAATTGGTGTTTTCAGAGTTTTAATTATTATCTCGGCTTATTAAAATCGTACAAAGATGAAAATGGTCGAAATGGCTTCCTAAGAATTTTTGGAATCCGGAATAACCTCTCTCAATATTCAAGTTGTACTCGATTTGTACAAATTTTGTGCATACCGTATTTTCTCCCATATTCCCTCATTTTTCTACTATTTTTATCGCTTAAAAATTGAGTTGAGAAAGATACGGGAGAAATAGCTATAAAAGACGGCTTATATTTCTTCTATTTCTAAACAGACGGCTTAAATAATAAGCATAGGACACTAAAAAGCACACATAAAAACACGCTAGTATTAATGTGTTATGTATTTCAGAGGACGCATCAATTAAAATGACGTTCTTTTTACTTATACAAAATAATTTCCTATTTGCGCATACATTTTACATTGTTACCATAAATCAGAAGTTTCTAAATTACATGAAAATCCTGGGGGAGAAATATGCGAATAAATACAGTATTTATCTCTAAAGAATTTCGTATAAGTTCGCATTTTTAAGATATTAACAAGGGACAGAGCATTTACAAATATTACCCAAATTTAAGTTCAGTAATTTAGAGTATCTGTTCGCAATAATAACTGAGTCAGCTAAACATTAAACTTTTCCAAATTTTTTAATTTTTTAAATTAATAAATTAATAAATTAATACTCTTCTTAAGTGCAGCTTAATAATTCCTTTTTTATGTAACTCAAAACTATCCTCACTTTATTTTGTCAGAAATTCACTCTAGTTTTAGACCAAAAAAAATTACTGACCAAAAATTGCTGAATTTAAACTGTTGTTTAGATATTTACATACAAAGTGCACAGATTCCTAATGACGAAATAATTGATAACAGTTAGCTTTATTTTTTAGAAGATGTCCATTCCAATTATTTGGACAATGACTGCACGACGTTTTAAAATGATTATTCCAATTCTTCAAGCACAGTCGCTAGGATAGGGTACTCGTCTAATTAGAAGTACACTTGTGCTTAATTTTTACTGCTTGAATGGTTACAGCCGAAAACATCGCGGACGTAAACGTCGCAGAGAAAACAAAGCAAGGCGAAAACGTCGTGCTACAAAACATCGTGGGAGAAAACATCGCAAAGAGAAAACATCGCAGTTCTAAAACATCGTGGTACAAAACATCGTCGTCGAAAATAGAGCGGCTCAAAAACTTCGCAGTTTGAAAACATCGTCGTCGAAAATATTGTGGTAAAAAATAAAGTATCTACAAATCATCGCATGACGATAACATCGCAGACATGTTTTTTTTAGGCTTTAATAACTGTAAATAGATATTCCCATGATAATTTGTGAGCGCAAGATGTAAATAAGGATAATTTTTACTTTCACATTTTTTTATTAACTAATAAATTTTTGCTGAAAACGTAACAAGGAAACTTAAGCATAGAAAATTAAATGCAACTTCTATATTATACTTTTTATGAAAAATTACCAGTAAAAAGTTTATAAAAATTATTTATTAATGGTCTTTGTTAGTTAACTATGTCGGTTTAAAATTCTATTAAGTGCTATAAGTTGCATTAATTTTCTATGCTGAAGTTTCCTTCTTATTTTCTCAGCAAAAATTTATTAGTTAATATAAAACGTGAAAAACAAATTATCCTTGTTTCTATCTTGCGCTCACAAATTATTATGGGAATATCTATTTACAGTTATTAAAGTCTGAAAAAAGCATGTCTGCGATGTTATCGTCACGCGATGATTTGTAGGTACTTTATTTTTTACCACGATATTTTCGACGACGATGTTTTTAAACTGCGAAGTTTTTGAACCGCTTTATTTTCGACGACGATGTTTTGTACCACGATGTTTTAGAACTGCGATGTTTTCTCTTTGCGATGTTTTTTCCCACGATGTTTTGTAGCACGACGTTTTTGCCTTGCGTTGTTTTCGCTGCGACATTTTCGTCTGCGATGTTTTTGCCACGATGTTATCGGCGGACACCGTTTGAATCCCATTCTGGCTCAATAATGAACTAAATAAAAAAAATTAATATTCCATTATCTAAATAATTAACATGATTGAACAGAGTGTGTTGGATTACAATGAATTAAATGTAATAATTTAACAATGCGAAAATTTAAGATTACTTCTTGTTTATAAAACCCCATTTCGTCTCTGAAATATTCACGCATTTAATATTGTTGCGTGCGTACGGGTTCGTAATGGACTGAATGCAAAAGTCGATAAAAAGTCAATAAAGTTTATTCTTATCCCAATAAGTATAACAAAATGCTGAAATTTCCTCAGAGATATTCGTACAATGTCGCAATATCTTACAGTAGTTATATTTTAAACTATTAAAACGTTTAATAAAACTCAATTCAAAGCAGAGAAAGCTAATCCGATCTCACCGCGAATTCACTACAATCAACAACAAGAACTAAGTAAACAATTGAATTGAGATGTTTTCCTCCAGCTTATATAAGCTTTCTAATCACGCACGAGAGTATTCTGGTATTTTCTAGATTTTTCTGGATAGCAAAAGAGAACACTTACGAGATATCTATTAATTAAAATGTTAAATGCGCGTGCTCCTGTATTTTAGTTTTTCCGGCGTGGCTTTATCTTCAAATAAGTCTCGTGCTGCATTGCACGCGAAAATAAAACAATTTTAATTACAAATTCTACTAGAAATAGCTAAATAAATACAAAATACGTAACAATATGTAGTTAAAAAATTGTTATTGGGCTTTGGCCAGCGTAAAATGGTAACGAGGATTAGCCAAAGTCTGAAAAAAAAAAGCATGATATTAAATTAATTTTTTTATCCTTTATTTATTATCATCGCTTGTTGAAGCAAGGTGAACTTCGATGATATTGCGAACCGCACAGCAATTTCTTATTGCAACATTTGCAATGATTGGTTGAGTCCTTAGTAGAGCAAATGCATATGCTGTATCTTTGACCGCCCGTCAGTGACTGGAAAGAGATGTAGTAGATATTTTTATTCTGCGCCCACGCATTCCTCTGTGAATAGTTTCTGTTGCAGAATGAAAAACTAGCTTTTGAAATACAATTGTCTGAGGAAATCATGTTCTCTTCCCAACTTGTAGATAGCAATCTCGACGTTCATGACAACAGCCAGAACTCTTCTTGGATCAGCCCAATCTCTATCAACGTATAATATGGGAATACAGAGATTATCTCGAGCTTTTGCTGGTACGAATTTCTGAGGATTCGTAAAACAATGAACTTGAGCAGCTAACCCCTTCTTCCTCATTTCATGAATATTGAAAAATCACTTTCAGTTTTGCACTTTGGTGTAACTCATTATTTTGTCCTTATATACTTCACACATCTTGCGATAAATATCCGCATCTTTAATGTTTCCTGCAGTTAAAAACCGTCTTTTTTTTTCCCAACAAGCAGCTCGCAGTTTATATATATATACATTTTTAAATTTATAGTTTTTTTCGCAGCTCATTTTTCTTAAAGAGGTGGATATTTATTTAAAAATAACCCTCCTACATTCAAAAGTATGATATTAGAAATATTGAACAATAGTTAGGAATATTCAAATGCAATTTCTTCTTTAAAAACGCGAATTCGTAGAAAAATTAAATATGTAATTCGTACGTTATCATTAGAGTAGTAATTTTAAGGAATTTACTCCTTCCTCACTGCGTGTTATCACAGAATAATTGAAATCCACATTTGGCTATCATTCAGAAGTTCTGATTCTGAAGTCTTGAAGCGTGCATTTATGAGTTTTCATGTTTATTGTTCCGAAATGAATAAACCTAATTACTCGACGACTTTCTCGAGGTAAAATGAGAAATTGGTGGGGCGGTGCTAAGGCAAATAGTGAAAAATTATGAAATTTTTGAGGTTTGCAAAAAATTTTGCTTTTGAAGATTTTCATTAACTTTTGAGGGGATGAAATAATTAATAGGCAACTAAGTTAAATTATACACTTCCTAATTTAAATTTGCATTTACAAACCAATCGGTTTCTGGAAACCTTTTAATACTCTTATTTTAGATCAAGATTGCTATTTACCTGGAGATTTTTATACGGGACATATTCGGTATTGGAGTGGAATGTCTGAGTATGATAAAGCGCGTGACAGGTATCTGCTTTAGAACGGGAAAGCTTTCATTATACACTTTTTAAGGGAAACCAGTTCATATTCACGGTACATATGGGGAAAATCAAGAAAACTTCTCTGCAGACAGCACATTCGCTAGGACATCTCAACAGCTTTTTGTTTTAAGTATAAGTTATAGTATTTTATATTTTTTAATAAAATCTTCGTACTTCTCGGCAGCTTTTGATTTTTTAAAAGCTTTTTAATTCAAATACGTTGGTTCTCTGAAGCTTTTTATTATGAAAAAAAGCTAATTCATAAAATCTTTTTGCATTTCATGTTTTTAACCTGTGCTTCTACGTTTTTATATTAATTTTGTAGTCTTGGGGCTGCGAATACATGTCTTTAAAGATATGAACATTTGAGAGCCACTGAAATGTTGTTTTAAAGGGAAGATTTGATTCGAATATAGCGGTTTTGAGTCTCAAATGATTCAGAGGAACAAAACATTAGGAACTCATTGATCAATTGTGTTTAAGGCTTCAAAACACTTTTCCCTTGACAAGTTCTGTTTGAAACGTTAAACAGAGAAGATTCCATTTTGTATTATTTTCAGTTTTGCATAAGCATTTAAAGTTTTTTTTTTTTAATTTTACATATACTCCTTTTTGGGTTACGACTTTTTGGGTTACATTGAGAAAGAATTGGTTAGGGCCTTCATAGGAATGAATCTGTAATTTAAGTTCCGACTTTCCATTTAATTTTATTATATATATATATATATATATATACTATAATAAAAATAAATAATATGTAAAAGGTTAAATTACCAGCGTAAATTAATTTCCCTTCTCTATTCTAAAAATAGTAACCTCTATTTGCACTGCGTTATTTCGAGACTAATCTATGTCATATGAGTCTTACATAATTCTGATGATGTAAATGGAACTAAAACAGCGAATAGTAATTTTAGAGCAATATTAACTATCCAATCAAAATGCATTGAGAACCAACTCCAACTCAATCTGAATTAAGATTTCACCCTGAACATAACGCACTTGCTTTCTACGCTTTGGCCTAGCTGGACTGCAGTCTATCTGCTCCTTCTTTCTTACTGCAAATTTATATAAAATGTAAATTTATTGGAATAGGCACAATTAATGTTCCAATTTGTTTGTGGCCACAGCATGTTTGCTGAAATAATCAATGAAGATTTAATCTGCCTTTGCCTCTAATTTCCTATTCGTTATGGATCAACACTTCTACACAATCAAAATTCCTGCTGGTCATTACTTCTGAGTTTATAGGTCTTATAGCATAAAATGATTGTTCTGTATCGAAACTATCTGTAGATAATAGAGGGTGACTTTATATAGCTTCGAGACACGACTTTTCTTCTTATTCCAAAAGTTCCAATAAAATTAAGCATAATTCAAAATACATTCTTCTAATTCGGAAAGTGTGCATTTTGGTGGTAGTATAATTTTTCCAAAATCCTAACTAATTAAAAATGAGTTGACGATTACAGATTAAATTAAAAACATGATAGGAAGAATGCGGGGAAAAAACTCATATTCGCAAAATCTTAGAAAATACATTAAAATTCGCGAAAAATAATTTATTTGTCAGGCACGTTAAAATTAAATTATAGATCTCACGACCTGTGCAATGAAAATATTTGCTGGTAGGCATATTTGAACACAGATGTTAGTTTGTGAAAACATTAAAATTAAGGGAAATTAAAGAAGCATTTTAAATCTCTGGATTGTTACTCTAAGTCTTTCAATGAAACGAACTAGGGTATTTGAAGGAGCTCTGAAAAATAATTAAAAACGGAACCCGAAATCGGTAGGACACGAACCTACGCGAGGAGACCCCAATGGATTTCTAGTCCATCGCCTTAACCACTCGGCCACGACTACTGGTGTAATTAAGATCAACACAGGGAATCAATTTAGGGCAGTTTGTCACACATATCAAGCCCTTAGTTGATGGACACTTTCTTTTCATATTCATATGAACATTTTCTGAACTACGAGGCTACCTAGAACTTTTATCCATTTTAAGGACTTTTAAGAGTAAAAGATTGTCAAGATGAGAAGAAAAATATTATTCCATCCACAAATTCAGTATGAATGACGGCAATTCAGTATATAAGTCTTCTAGTTAAAAAAAAATAGACATATAATGTTAATTTCTAACCACTTCCTAACTAGTGCAATTTACTATAAAACTGCCTTTGGATTTTTTCCATTACATGATAACGCATGCAAAACAATTTTATGTAGAAAGATATATCTGCGCCAACATTGTCTAGGTTAAATCATGCTGTACTTGCACGTATTTCTTTTAACCGTCTTCTTGTTTTCAAAACAAGTACAGTCAATAAAAATGTTTTTAAAATCCATTACTCTATTGCTTGCCTACTTTGCTGAAATAATAGCCAAAGGATTTTTTTTTTTTTTTTTTTTTTTTTTTGCTTGATTTTGTTTAAAAGAAATTTATTCAGCAGTAAAAAAAAATAAAAGCAAAAATTAGTCCGAGGAAATCTCACTCCGAGGAAATACTAAGTTGGTGGATTTATCTTGCTCCAGAAAACGTATTGTCTTATAGCAGAGAAGACCTCTATGTTCTATTAGTAATGCTAAAAATTCAAGGCCATCGCCTTTCCTACCGGTGCAAACTTTACAGTTCCTAAATTCTGCCGCCCAATTAAGAAAATATTGAAGAATTTTCTGCCTCTGAATTCTGCCGTCCGGTGCGGCCGCACTGGTTTCTCCGGTTGTGAAGCCGGCACATTATTTAATGATAAATGAGAACCCATCTTCAGAAAAGAACACTTTTTGTCCGAAGAAGTTCGGCTCGCACCAGTTGTCGAATGGTTAAGACCGCTGAGTAATTGTAGTTCGAGCCCAGGCGAGCGAGTTGGCTGAATATATACTATTTATCTAGGTTTTGCTAGATACGTGCTATCTAGATTTTCTTTATGTGCAACATGTGTGTTTTGTATGAGTCTTTTCGGTGAAAATAAAATGTTTAATTTACTGAAGTACTCGAGCCCTCTTTCGAAAATCACAACCTGAAATTTTATTTTCTGATCGATGAAAACATTGCCACCCTTTTGCCAATCCGTCATTTTTCATAAGGGTGAGGGCATCTTTATGCCAGTCTTTCGTTTTTCATAGAGGGGAGCTTTACAACATTTCTTTTCACAAGTCTCCGTTTTCCATAAAGGTACCAAAGATTTATTTCATCTCCTGCTTAATAAATTAATGGATAATTGAAACTAAAATGGGCCTGCATAAGGGTGCACGCACTTTTATGAAAAACACGAAACTATTATAAGGGTAGCGAAGATCAGTTGGGAAATCGACCTTCGGTTTGCTCACTCTCCCCTATGCCGAGACACAGTTATGAAGATTCTTGTTCTTTCGAACCTTCGGCTGACATGCATAAAGGTGCGGCATCCTAAGCGTCCCTTAAGAAGTGCCCTACGAAGGCATCCCTCCCGTTAGCAAGAGTAGAACTTGAGAGCTTTGTCTTATCCAAATAACACAACATAATCGTACAATTTCACGCTATGCATATGTGACATGTTTCAAATAACTAAAGAGAAATAAGAATCTCTAAACAGAGAAACTGCAGTCCTGTTCAAAATGTTAAATGCGATGTACAAAAACTGAAACGAATTGTAACAACTATTATTAACTAACTACTTTTCTAGCTATTAATTCTTTTAATTCTTTACTATTAAAAAAAATTTATATTACAATTGAAATAATTTTTAGAACTTAAACAGCTCCACGTTTATTACTACTTGTACAGAAAAATTTTAACTCAGTCAAAAATCAAATAAATCATAATATATCGTGATTCATAAATCATTTACTATTTAGGATTGCATTAATTTTATTTTTATTATATTTTGGGCAGCTTGACAGGTTTTATCTGATAATGAAATTAGTTTTCACTTTGCGTTTTCTGTAAAGTACAATTGATCCTTCAAGTACGCGGGTTTGAACTACCGAATCAATCTTCTTACACGCTGATGTTTTTAATAAATACAGGTTTATTACAAACTATTTATTTGATTATAAAATGCCACATTTCGTAAAATAGTGCATATAAAAACAAATTAATACATAAATAAAAAAATTATAGGAAAAAAGTAAAAGTAAAAATCTTGAGAACTCTGGTCGTAACACTACGGATATCTACACTGAGTACACAATACGCTTCTCTTGTTACACAACACACATTCAAATTAGCACCACAGCCCGTACGCGTTATAACATTTTTTCCTCTTATGTCACCAAACGAGGTATAAGACTGTCGGCGGGCTCTTCCATCATTGTTCTTAGTAGAGAATGTAAACATTGTTTCCAAAAAATGCTGAAAAGAAAAAAAAAAATCATTAGACATAAAGCAGTCAGACCTTGGTGACAATCTCAACAATAATGCTAAATTACCTTCCTCGTGTTCACTAATCCAATGACGCGGGACCTCATCATGTAGCTGGTGACATACTTCCTTATGCCAATGAAATGGAGTCTCATTTTCCTTCTCATCTTCCTCAGATATGAAATTTTATGAATCATTTTTTATTTCAGGAAATAATCGGAAGCTGACGAAAATACGGTATACTTGCCATAGTGTCCATGCACGTTTTCCTGCGAGAAGTCGCAGATGTTCAGTTTAGTTCACTTTGTTTCTGTTCAACGAAATTGCAACAGTTCTCTTTGGATCCTACCCGTACATTATGACGGTGTAACTTACGCGCAGATGAAAACGGAGATTCATCACTGAAATATCAGATGGCTGACAAAATTGTTATCTTGCAGTTTTTTCTGCATATGTTTACAAACTTTTATTGCTTGATGTAAACATCTGATTCTAAATGTTCCAACATCTGCAATCGGTTCAATTTTATTTGCGATTCGCCTTCGCAAAATCTTTGAGATGTTTGGCTACGGAATACAATGTTTGCAGTTAGTGAGATCTTGACTTTTGTGCTAGGAATCTGTTGATATGTCAATAAATTATTCCCTTTCCTGCATTACCCAGCTTTCTGACTTATCCCAGTACCCGAATTTTTTACCCAATTCTACTTAGCTTTTTCTTCTGAGAAATATTCTTTTATATAGTTTTCTTCAATTGAAAAAGGTGCTCCATTATATAATTTTTAACACATTCGTCTAAATTCAGTTCACTTTTCGTTAGAAAACTTTTTAGTTCTACAAAGCATTACATGACATTCTCTTTAACATATGACGATACAGATGCTAAGTTTTAAAACTCATCAATAGTTAAAAACTAAACTATAAATGTATCTTCATCTTTTTATGGGAAGTTTAGTTTCAAAACTATTTGTAGTTTTAAATCTAAACTATAAATTTAATTTATAAATTTAACTTCGTATTTTTAGTTAATAAACGCTAAGAAACTATTGTGAATGCTTTATAATCTTCATTTCGAAATTTTGATTCTCGGAACTCTGGATTACGACTCGTGGAACTCCAGGGCTCGGCGGAACACAATTTGAAGACTAATGCTTTATACCAGTCATGATAGATTCTTAAAGACTGTAAGATGAAAGCAAAGAAATCGAAAACAGCTGTCTAAGGCTGATGTATGTTCTTTTAAGAAAGTATCAAAATGAAAGAGGTAACTGTTACAAGAAAATCGATTCCTGGAGTATATGTGACCATGAAATTATAATTGTACTGTATACTCTAATAGCTCGCATTTGGGTGAAGACAGAATTAAACCTTAACAAATTTCCCTATTACAAAAAAAAATTATAAAATAACATACAGAACTAATTTTTTATTTTATGATATGTGCTTTTTTAAGACATGTATTGTATTTCATGATTACAAAATTAACGAAAATATAAAATGAACCTATCGAAATTTTTACTGAAAGCTATTAATTATAAAAATATACAATATAAATAATATTTTCTTTTAATGAAGTACAAATTCTACAGCTAACAAAAGGAAAATTAGGAATATTTTCTAACGCGTGCTCCATATATTGTCAGGAAATAGTCCCTAAACAAGAAATAATGTAAAACTTTCTCGAAGCATAACTGCATATGACCTAAAATACGATATTTTACGAGAAATATAGTGTTTTTGTAATACATAAATGCCCAGATTACAGTATCATATTTCAAAAATAAGTAAATAGAGAGAAATTTAGTGTCTTTCTGGATTAATTGATTCCCAGGGAAACAACTGCAACTCAGTTAAGGCCAGCCACTTCAGCATTCTTCTAAAAGTTACGATACCAAAAATAATTTTCATTTATATTTCCAAAAGTATGATAACTTTAAATAGAAGTTATTATCGGGCATTTTGTGAAAGAAGACTTTAGTACTGTCTAAGTGTGGGTATATGTAAGTCTCATGGAAGCGAATCTTGTGGTTTCTGTAGACAGTAGAGCATACTGACTGTTAAGAATTTAAATGACACGTGACTGATTCTAAAAATTCAAATGGCTGTTGCAGTAATCTAAAAGATTTTCTTCTTGTTGCAGTATGTTAGGTGTTATAATTCTTGGGCAAGTAGTATGGCTTCATAATTTTGTCTAGGTGCTAGGTATGCATACAAAGTAGAACAGGAGATGTGAAGGCCCCAAGCAGAAATCTGACTTCATACCATCGGAACAGCTTCTACGCAAAAGCAGCCGTATGAAATTATAGTACTATCCCGGTGGGTGGTTACGAATAATATTGTTGTGAGGAGTCTGAAAGAGAAGCGAAGCCTAATCAAGGTTGAACGTCAAGAACAGGGTACTGGAGTAATACATCACAATATGCAAAACATTCAAAGATACAATGTACTATGTGCAACAGCGTAATATTGCTTACAAAACGCAGACCCAATACTGATGGAAGTCTACCTTGTTTTGATCTGAACGTATCAGAGCTTTGTCCAAGCGAGACGAAGGTATCGATTTTTTTAAAGAAGATGTCATGGGATTAGTCAAGATATTGCCCATCTTATATCGTCGTAGCTTGTGAGGTTCCTACAATCTGAATAACCAGTTACTATATGTTTTGAATCACCAATGTCACGCCTCTCTTTCCGTTTTCCCCCCAGAATGCAAATTAGTTCGCTTATATTTAAGTGAGGTTTTGAGATTGTTAACACAGAACACGTTCTGCTTCTTGAGACCAAGTTACTAGGTTGCTGCTTTAGATAAAAGCTCCTCTCTTCGGCCTTACATTATAATAGCAGATAGCTGAAATCCACGCCGATGAAGTTCTCAGCTAACTTCGGGTTAAATTGTTTTGTGTAGCCTTTGGCTATTAATTTATTTAAATTTAAACTTGACGTTTGACTAAGTGTTTTGAGTTTCTATCTATAAATGCTGGCGAAATTGTAAGCATAAGAAGTGCCTTCTGTTCAACTTCTTAGTTTTAAATAAAAGGTCTTTTGCACCCTTCTCAAGTCTCTGTGGTACTTCTAGATTTAGCGATAAGTCACTATATAGAGTTTAACATTGGATGATAACCAACAAATTTAAACTTTGCAAGATTATATCTTAAAATTACAATTGTGCAAACTATGATCATTATAATTGTGCTAACTATGTTTCATTAAAATTGTGCTAACAAAGATTTATTATTTTAATTGTGCTAACTATGATTATACTTGTGTGATATTTCACTCTCTTCGCTATCATGCAAGTGACTTGACCTTAGTAGTAACGACTTTTCGCACAGACGTGAAGAGTAACAACACAGGGAAAGAGTGTAAATTGCCCTTTTATTCTCAAACTCTTTAACAAAAAGTGAATGTAGTTCGTGCTCACAAAACACCGACTGCTTGCGGGAAGCACTTAAAGTAAATTTAATAATAAATTGGGAAAGGTAAAGAGTTGTGCTAGGCTGCACAATTTACTTAAAGCTAACAGGCTGACTCAACAAACTATACCTGCGACAGACTTAATAAACTGCCAGAATGCATAGCTGCAACTAAGATTAACAGCTGGAGGAAAAAATAGCAGACGTGCGCTACACTAGAAAAATCACGTTTTGTCTAAACCTCTCGTTTTCGCCTGTTTAAAATACTCTCTTCACTTAACTTAATTTGCATCCTGGCGAGGAAACGCAAGGGGAAATAGGATGTTCAGAAAAGATACCAAAATTAAAATAAATGGTTATTCAAACTAAGAGAAACCTTCAGTTGCAATAAGAATGATTATAATTGTGTTAATTATGATGAAAAAATATCAATTTGTACATCCATCTTCGTGACCAAATCTATTTACTTATTTATTATTATTTTTTAAATTAAAAATAATTAAACAAAATTATTTCGCAAATGCTTCGCTTGTTGTCATGCGAAACTTCATAAAAAGTCCCGTTCTGGATTTTTAGATATAAGTCTCTTTAGGAAACAGGAAAAAAATAGGATTTCAATTGATTAAATTTTATTTTGGAAAAATTCTCTAGGAAAGGAGACTTTAATTCAGTTAACATGGGCAACAGCAACAGAAGAATCTTTTATACTTAGTAGTTTCTGTATGTATTCATAAGACTCATAAATGGCCGAGTGACTGGCACTAGCGAACACTGGCACTTCGTAGTGGGATTGATTCCTGATTCATGAAACATATTGAACAGAAAATCCAACATTGGTTTCATATATTCCCCATATCTAATGCAAATTTCAAATAATTTCTTTCAATGTAACTCATACGAGAGTTTCCCTCTCTGTACATACAGCCTTCGAATACTTTACCAAATTTAATGAATCCATTCTTTATTCTTAAAAAAACACTAGGAAAGAATGAATTTTTTTACACGATCTCTTGAGACGTAATGATAAAAATATCGGTGAAAAATCCTGCGATAGACTGCGCATATGCATGGGAGCGAAGATTTCTTGAAGACTTGTTCCTGAATTCATGGAGACTTCTATAATACCACTGAAGTCTTTTGAGTTAAGTTTCTTTCAAATTAATTTCCAGTTAGAAAATTATGCTGGTTCATTTCGATTCTAAACTTATTTTTCGAGTTGGAGTCTCTGTGAATCTGGCTGTTCATATAAATGCTTTTCTCCTGTGTAACATACACCAGCTAATTTATTCTAAATGAGTTTTAGGGTCATACAGAAACAACTTTTGATACTGTAGGTTTAAAAAATCATTCAGTGTAAGTTGACAATTGTATTCATTTAATCCACTGCTTTTCAAACAATATCGCTGCTTATTATAAAGCAGCCAGCAATATTCTGTAGAATTACGAAAACTCGAATGCTTGATGATACAGATAATCGTCATGAATTTTAAATATACGAAATAATATCGATGAAAAATGTAAAAGTTTTTCTATGGAAAACGATATTTTTACTCCGCTCTAAATTTATTACTTAGTTGGCAGAATGCCATCATTAAAATGGGTTGAAGTGAAGACCTCCCAAAAGTTAAACAAGTTTAGTAATTGCACCTCCTTCTTAGAAGAGACAGTTTCAGTACGAACAACAAATGACGCTCTCAGTTAAACATCATTACTTACCTTTTTTAATGTTTTACAATGCTATTTTGGACTTATTTCAGAAGCGCAGTGATCCTTTCTTTTCAATTTTTTTAAATCACTAATTTCTATTATACTGTAGAGTTTAACGTGTTCGGGTATCATCTAAAGTGGTAGACGTTAAGCGACTTATAGCCAAGTCTAAATAACAAGTGAAACTTGGAAAGGCTATAAAAAGACCCTTTACTTAAAACTAAATAAGATAAACAGAAGACACTCCTGGTGCCTACAACTCCGCCAGCATTTCTGGCGAGAAACTTAAAAGCAGTAAGTCATATGTAAAGCTTAAATTTAAATAAACTAATACCCAAAGGCTACACGGAGCAATTTAACGCGAAGTTGGCTCAAAACTTCACCGTAGAATTCATCGGCAATTATAATGCAAGGCTGGAGACCAGAACTCTTATCTATAACAGCAACCTAGTAACGTAGCCTCAAGAGTCATAACACGCTCTTACAATTTCAAAACTTCACTTTAAACACACAAGAACGAAATTTCCATTTCGGCTTGAAAACGAATAGGGGGGAAGCAACAATACAGATCCGAAACGTAAAATAATTGGTTAATAAAATTAAAGGATCCTCGCAGCACTATTGCTGAGCTATGAAATATTTATATACAAACATAGCAAAAGGGGAGGCGGCTTTACTTCCTGTAAACGGTTTGAGTTTTTACCTTTCGCGCGCGCGCTAAAAGCAAATTTGAGAAACACGAACTATTTACATTACTAATAGGCATATACTTTATTGTTTTCGACTAGTATTTCAATGAATTTCTGCGATTACCTTTTAGCTTTTTAACTAGACTGAATCCTAGCGAAAAACGTAAGCAGTTACAAATTAGTTCCTGCAGGTCCTAAAACCCTAAAATCGCTATATAAAGTTTAAACTTTCAAAGGCAAAAAAACTCTTTCCTGACCAGCACATTTTCGAACATATTGAATATTAACTACCAGAAAGCCCACGATTATCTAATGAATAGAATAAACAAACGTGTGAAACTCGCTGCGGAATGGAAATTGTATGGAAATGTGAATGGGAGAACTAAAAAGTAGGGAATAAATCTAAGTTGGTTGTATATACATTTTGAGAATTATCTATAAAATTAATCGAAATTAAATCATATATAAATAATATTAAATAAACATTAATCAAAAGCGGATCAATTATTTTATTGTTTTATTTTACAACATAGCTCAAGCTTTGCGCAACAATGAGCAGTAAAGGTAACAAAATAAATCAGCTAATGAAATTAATCAAAAATTTCAAATAGGGAAAACTCTTCTCTTTCACATTGCGGGAAGATAGGAGCGAAGTAGGTTTTCCTTTATCCTTGTAAGATCAGTTGAGTGCATCCAAACCGCATACAAATTTTATCCCATAGCCTTTTCTAGTATAAGGCATTATGATGTGTGAAATGAAACCTAACATATGGAAATAGGGGAAAGCAGTTTTTCTCTTCATAATTGATTTACTTGAAGCAGAACCTCATAAGAAAACAAGTATAGTGAAAGCTGTAATGGCAAACAAATTCCGTAAACAACAATCGCTGAACAATCGCTGAACCAATATTTCTAAGAACATAAATAAGTTCCAGAGTTGATAATTGTAATATTTTTCTCTAGAATTACTGGTCTCCCGACTGAGAGCATCAAATTTTTATTAAATAGACCACAAATATATAATTTATAGCTATTATACTAAATGAATATCCTTTAGATTTAACTAATGCTTGTTTCTTATTAAAGTATTTTATCTACTAAACAAGTCTACAAAGAGTTAAATTTCATCTCAACTTCGTCATATGAAAACAATTATTTTTTACAGAAAATTAAATCATTTCTCAATTATTAATTTTTATCTTTTTTCAGCACACCATCACCATTTTGTACCATTGGTATACATTCTTGATTCCGTGTTCGTGACGCGACACCCTTTCAATGTGTCATCATATTTTCATATTATGCGTAGTATTTCCTTCCATTTTACATCTATGCAACTGCTAAAATACAGTAAGTCACGTTCGCGCGGTGCCCATGTTAGCTGACGATATCATTAACGTTTTTTATTTATTTATTTATTTATTTTTCAACCAGAGCCTAATTTCTAAAATCAGAAGTGCCAAAGCCCTCTGGAAGGTCATCAGGAAGAAGGGGAAAAATAAATAAATAAAATAAGTAATAATTAAAACAACTAGATTTTAATTTAAATTCAATAAATATAAAGATTTAAATAAAAATTTAATAAAGTATTAATTATAAATAGTTAAATAAAAGAAATAAAATATCGGACCTTGTTTTATTTGGGGCTCCGATTGGACTTATAATTTCAAACAGACATAGCGAATTACGAAGGAAAGCTTTTAAAGTTGAATCTGACAGACAAAATGTTTTTAAATGCCTTTACTTCTAAAGAAGTTAGAAGAATAAGGAACAAATCTTGCATGATTACCTTAGATGAATCTCTATATTATTTAAATACATTAAAAACATTTAAGACAAAATTTAGTGATTAAAAACATGGTTTATTTACTTTATGAAGTTCTTTTAGAATAGAGAGAGATTAAATAAAAAAACGAAATCAAATAGGTGAACTACATTGAATATGAAAAATACTCAATGCTTTGCAGTTGCTCATAAAATTTTAAAATTTAAGTACTTTTTTTTTAACTTTTACACTTAAGATCTGGTTTTTTTTTTTTTTTTTTTTTTTTTTTTTTTTTTTTAAATTTCAGTTTTAGAATAGTTTTTTACGCTATTTTTAAAATAGTTAAGACAATTTTTTAAGCCTTTTTTTCTGCATTACATATGCTATTTATCTTTGTAAGTCGTTCGTAATTTTATTTATAAAACGATATTCATAAAATGATTCATCGCACTTTTACTTCAATATTTTTTTTAATACACTAAAAAAGCCTTGTCTACTGTAAGTCTATTATGCAAATCGATAAAAAAATCTCCTTTAAATCCATCACCGATAAAAATCTCCTTTAACACAGTTATCTTTTCAAAAGATCAGAATCATCTGGGTCTGCGATAGTCTTAGAAAGGGTTCTATACGTAATGCTAATATTTATAAGATAAATTTGTGCTTATTTATTTTAATTCAATCTTCATTAGATTAAATGGTTTACTTTTTACTTAAACTATATTAACAAAAAATGTGCGAAATATTTTGCATATAAAATTTTGTTTCTCTTTGCTAGGTTTTCAATTATTTAAGAAGAGTTTTTTTTTTTTTTTTTTTTTTTTTTTTTTTTTTTTCATTCTTCCTAGAATTTTCTAGGAAGTAATGACACCCACTTTTTTGCCTTATGTTAATTAATCCTCACTTTGACTCATTAAAAATAATGTTCTTTGATTTTGGAAAATGAGTTATTTTTTCTTTAGGAGCTTCTAAATTTAATTGTCACAAACCACTCCTGGACTTAAACTGTTTACATATATAAGTGTCATCTCTAATAAATTCAGTGTAAGCCTTAACCAATGACAAAATTTTTTTCTAAGTTTTGTATTAAGTTTAAAGAAAGAAGTATTTTAATATATTTTAAAAGGCGATAAATAAAAATATGTTCCTTTAAATGCATCAGACCTTTCATAGAGTAGCAAACAAATGTAGAATATTACTACAGATTAAATTTACATAAATTATTTGAGATTAAATCATCTGCTGCAAATGGTCACAAAATTAGACTTTCTTATCAAAATGCGATTTTCGTTTGTATTGAAATTCTAATAAGAGCGCGAACAACTAGTTCAAAAATCAAATAGTATTTTCAGCTCTACTTATCATACTCTCTTTTCACGTGATCAATTGTTTAGTTATCCATTTCTTTTTCCCCCCTCTCTATATTTTATCATAAAGTAATTTTTATTTATTAATTGCCACTTTTTAATTTTTTAATATATATGTCTAAGGAATAATCGTTATGAAATCGTTCGGTATGAAATTGTACGCTATCATCCGTGGTTCTATAACATTTGTCTAAACTTGGTGAATTTTTATTACTAATTTTGATGTCAAAGTGCAGCTATATAATTAATGGAGAGAATAATTCTAAAAATAATTTATTTAACAAGATTCATCAATATCCTTTTGAGGAATGCTTTTCTATAATGCCATTAATTTTCAGTATCAGATAATCTGACGTTTGTTCATTTTTAACGAGAAAATACGCTTTCTCAGTTAATGAAATTTCACATACTTTATTCTCATATAATTCATGACACTCATTAATCAGCTTGCAGAATACTGAAACGCAATCACCTGTGTAACAACTGATTTAAATAAAAAAGAAAACTCCCGAAATGAGAATTATACATCATTATAAAAAAAAATAATATTTCAGTGACAATGATTAGGTAGAGGAGTCCCGCCCAATTTTGACATTTACCACTGTGAAAGTCGAAAATCATAGCAATCTGAACTCAAGTCTTCTGGTTTGCAATAGCAATATATTTTCGTAAATGAAAACTATAAAAACCACAAATATACTCAAAATCTAAATTACATGCATTGTTATAAAGTACAATAAAATTTGGGGTAATCTTTATTATGAAGGGCAGTAAATAGATCTGAAACGAAAATTATTCCTCAAAATTTGGATATGATAAAAATGGGAAAAAAGTGGGGAAAGGGGGGAGAAACGAAATAGCAAAAAATCGGAAGCAATGGACTACAGACAAGAAGCTAACCCTTAGTTACATGCAAAGAACTTACGGGCACTAAGAGATTTCCCACGTTAAGACGACTATCGGAGCAACATTTTAACTTGCAGCTATCTCAGTACTGTAATTAATATATGCAACAGAGTTATATTCAAAGTAAATAACTGCATCACAGAATACCTTCATCTCAAAACGCACTGGAGTATCCGAATCTAAATTTGTGGGGTCTGACCAAAAGCGAAAATATGCCAATTCAAGACATGCCAAAAAATTGTCCTAGAAACACAGAATAGTGATGGAACGGGATGAAGGCCTTCCAAAGAAAACCCTAAAATTATTTTCTCCTTTTATACTTACGTTTATTCATCCCTGTTTGAAGCCAGTATCAGAGTAGTCGTGGCCGAGTGGTTAAGGCGATGGACTAGAAATCCATTGGGATCTTCCCGCGTAGGTTCGAATCCTACCGACTACGAAGGTATTTTTATCACGCACTTAGGACTCTATGCATTATATGAACTTTCCTCCCCAAATATCTGAAATCAAATTCACTGCACCATGTTATTTTTTCAATGCGCTGAATGAAGAATTATTATTTAAAAACGGGTTGAAATGGATTAATTAATTGCGTTAAACCTATCAGGACTACCTGCCTAAAATTCTTTGCCTAGTACATCAGGAGAAAAAAATTACTTTGACTAAGTAGAGAATACGAGTTAAAGAATGTAGGTATTAAATTATCTGTTACCTGAAGAGATTTCTTTTGTTAAAAAGAAAAGTTTTAGATTTAAGGTAGTCAATAGCAAGAAAACCTGCCCACCTATGCACATGAAAATTTTTCTGGAATTAAAAATAAATGGTTCATAAACGCAAGCAACTATATATAATTAAATTATATTCAAATTCTTTTAAATTACATGATATCAATTAAATATATTGAAAACAAGGCGAAAAGATCCAGTTAATCCTAACGTTCTTGGTTATATGTGACTAAAAATGATAACGATAACTTGCTAATGATAGTTGATTTTAAATCAAAATTTTTGAATAGGAATTTAGCCATTCTGATGTACATATATTATGTCACTTTTACTGTATCTTAAAAATATGCATGAATGAAAAAATACATTTATTTTATAAGAAACGTACGATTTTATTTATAATACATATGGTTAAGATTGCTATTATTGTTTTAAAAAATTCTATTTTTTAGAGCACATAGTGAAAATCGTGAAAGATAAAAGGTTTTCCTGGTTTATCTTTTTATCATTGCTTGTAAGTACTAAAAAAATATTTTCATCAAGACAACAAAGTATTCGACATCACTTTCTTTCAAATTTTTCCTGTCTAACCGATGGTGTACGATTATATTTAATTTATTTAAATTTCTTTTTGACAATTTTTATTTAAAAAATCAGTTATCATTAGCATCACTACGATCACTTTCAATCGCCAAGCTTCTTAATAAACCATCGATCAATTTTGCGAAAAAATGCAAATCAAGTTAAAGATTCGTAACATTTGGATGATTTTAAAAATTGTTGTCGGATATATCGCATGGAATAAAAAGCGAAATTCTATGATGATTATTATGATTGCTAAGAATATATTTGAAAATATTTTTTTTAATATATCTATGTGAAATGTTGAAAAAAAGTATCTGAAAATTGCCTTCTCATTGCAATTACACATTTGAACAAGATTTTAAGAATATCGGTTCAATAGTGGGTTAAAAATTTATTTTAAGATTTGACCCAAATAAACAAACAAACAGAGAACATCCGATACAGTCAACACCCAGTAGTCCGGGGGCGGAGCCAGGTTACTCTGAAATAGAATTTCAGATGATTTTTTACAGAACAGTGGAATAATTACTGTTACAAATCGTAATCATCATACAAAATCGTCTACACAGAACACAAAAAGGAAAAGAAAGATAAATAGAATAGTAACAAGGAAAACAAATGTTATCTGCTAAATGAATCTACCAAAAAACAAAGATTCTAACTAACTTTTTCACGAGAGTTTGAACTCAATGATATTGTTCAAACTCTCTTGCGAATATTGCTCTTTGATATCATTTATAACTTAGATTTTCACTTCTAAATATTAATTTAATTTTCGCAATCAAATGAACTTATTCTCCAGAAGAAACTGCCTGAAAATCCAGGTAATTTGTTAATATTATTTTTTAATTATGATATAAATATGATAAAGTTCAGCGTTTCTCAAACTTTTTTCAAGTGGGTACCACTTCTGTAAATTAGAATGTTCTGTTGATTACCATATTTTTGTCCATCTTCGAATGCAATTTCTGAGCACACGTTACTAGCAGTATGTTTATATTTTTTAAAATACAGTTAATTGAAGTTAATATAATTTGATATTTGTATTAATTAAGAAAGTAAATGAAAGGAAATTTATATTGGTTTAAACTAATTCAAGGCTATTAGAATTTACTTTAATGAGATAAGTTTACCGATTCTTGCACAGGTATTCTGTGTTTGGATCTATGCTGGGAGGCTTTAGTTTGAGATAGGCACATAAATCAAGTCGATTTTCGATACTTCGTTTTTGTTTGAGTTAATGATGAAAAACCATTTAGCACACAGATATGTAGAAGAATTTCTAATAGAAATGGATTATCTAATATTTTAAATTACCATTCTGCAATTACTGACCATAAGGTCCAAAAATTAAGTTTACTTTCTGCTTGGAATTTCGCAAGTCTTCTTTTCATTGTAAGTTTATTGCTGTTGTTATGATTTATCTCACTTGTCTGTTAGTAACATCAGAACAAGCCCATGAAATTCCTTGTGGTAGGCACTATACATTTACAAAGAACCATGCCCCCTCCGGGATTCGAACCCGGGTCCTTTGGTGCGGCAGTCAGAGTCGCTAACCATTATCCTTGTTAGGCAGCTCATTTTAAGTTTTACACAAAAAAATCACAAATCTAAAAAGTCTCTTGAAAACATATATCACCAGTTCAAATACAATCATAATAAATCTGATCGTAAAGTTCAAATGCACATAACTACTTTATTCCACAACTAAGCCGCAATAAGTTACCCAGATTCGATTTAGAACATTCGCATTTTCTCTGAGGATCACATAGGGACCTGATAAAGATAGAACCCTAATAAAATAATTTTTTTTTAAATTCAGACTCATTTTTATTAATCATTGTTCAAAATAAATTAAGGTAGATGGGATGACTAGATGCAGGTACCTATAACATTTTCTCTCTTAAATGCCTAACAACCCACATTTCATTTTGCTAATTAAAATACATTCACACTTTGAATAATTAACAATTTATCCCTTTAATATATTCTACTATATTTATTTAGTTATCATTAGACACTGAAATTCATTCAATTACTAAAATTCCATCTTTCTTTTAATTATTATCATTACTATTATTTTATCGAATCCTATCAAATTTATTACAAAAAAACCTTAATTTTTTTAAAAAAGTGCTTTCAAAGTGCTAGGTACCAATAACCAATAACCAACTAATTACCAATAACCACAAATCAACAAACAATAACAAAAACTATGCTCAGGTTTGGCGATCAACATTAGGAAGGATCAGAGAGTTAGTCCACTATTTCTTTACACAATTCGTAAATGCCGCCGAATACTTAATTGCTGCAAAAACTAAGTCTGATGACTGCCCTCACTAAGTTAGCTTCATTCATACTTCATCATTCGAGCACAACAATTAGCTGAGTTCCAATTTTCGCACAGACTGCCTTCCCCTACAATGGCACAGAAAAAAGACCAGCTTTTGGCGACTTCCGAAATTTTAGAACTTCTGTCACTGAACCAATGATGTAGGAAGAACAACGAACCTGGAAACGGGATCGCAAATTTAAGATCGTCCACGCATACAGACAACCGTTTAGATACTCCAAATTAGGCTTCGAAGAAAATTGCAAGCAATACCTTAAATAAGTCTCAGACAAGAGGAAATGACGCTTAAGCGCTTATTAATTTTTTTGAAGACCTTCGACGAGACATAGGCAAATTTCTCCAAGGAGAATCTCGTCAGGAAAAACGCGGGCTCTGGCCTTTTGCCCCATCTTTAATCGCCGATAAAATGTTCTCCCGTCGTGGGACGAAGAAAGCTTATTTATACGAAGACAGCTGGAACTTGGTCAGGTCCCCGAAGCTTGCAAGCCACAAAAAGGCTGTATTTTATTTTTATTTATTTATTTCCGTTTTTTATACGATTAAAAAATCCTCTTTTACAACTTTTAAGATATCATTAAAAAGTTTAAAATTACTTGTCTTCTCAAAAATGAAGACCGCCTCTAAGTTTATCATTGGCTCGAATTAGTTACAAATTAATCTCTTATATCCATTCAAATCCTTTTTTTAAACTCTCTCCAATCATCGATAAAAGGGTAATAAATTACAGCCACTTTTCCAAGAAAAGTGTAACCCACTTCAAAAGTGACGTGCCCTGTTCTCAGGCAAAATTTCAAGGTATTGTTGCGTTTTTCTTTCTTTTCTAACATCATTTGTTGCGTTATTTCCTTCCTTCACGTTCGTACGGGGTTCGTGTAGATTTGGAGTGAATGGACGACACTTTATTAAGTATCGAAACACACTTTATTTGCCAGTATTGTCAGGACAGCTCCAAAACATGTTTCACAGTCGTCGAAGATCTACTGTAAGCACGCTGACACGATCAGCGACACAGCCTTCAGGTTATCAAGCTATCACGGTGGAGACAGCTTCCTGCAAAGCAACCGACTCTGCTTGGTCGTTCTCGGAACTCCACGTACTCTCGAGACTCTCCACGCTACAACTCGCGATGCACTCGACGACACACAAGAGTATAACTCCTGACTCTTCGGTTCAGTCTTTCCCGGAGCTCAACACGCTCTCTCGACGATGCACTAACCGCGATACTCTACGAGACTCTTTCGGTGCACTCGACGACCCACTCTGCACTCGCTGGCCGGCTGTCAAAGCCATCGCCTCCGCAGGGATTGACTCGCTAGACGAGACACACACTTCCTCTCGATGAAGCACACACTGACTGACTGCGGACCAGCAGGGTTTATATAGCATCCGGCTTGTGTTCGGGAACATTCTGGACTAAACCGGTAAGAATTCGTTCCAGAAAGTTCTCCAACCGTCCATGGTATATCGCCAATTTTGTCGCCAAATGTGGCAACCCTGCCCTTCTTGCTATTTATGGCAACCCTAAGACTGCTTTGCGGGGAAGCCATCTCACCGCGCCTTTACATTTCGTAACAGTATGTTTTCAACCGTGTTTCGGTCAGAGCTGTGACAAAGTCAGTAATAAACAAATCATAAAAACCCCAAACGAAGCCAAACTTTTGCGCCTTTCACGAATGAAACACGTGATCAGTGTTGAAAGTTAAGGAGGAACTAACTTTTCGATTGATCTTTGACCCGAAGAGCATGGGAAACTATTCTCTGTATTAGCCATACTACCCTAATCAGCCAAAATTCTTACTTTTTGTGTTGCGCAAAGGTTGATGACTCCCTTTAAAGACCTTTAGCTTAAAACTAATTAAAGTCTGGTCAGAAGCTATGTAAGGATTATGTTAATTTTATTAACAGTTAAATTTTGAGTTAAATCTCCTTTCCTATCCCTTCTTAATTTCAACTTACCACTTCCGGCTGGAACGTAGTTTTAGAATCACGCCTGAATGCTAATGAGGAAGAGCGGTATTTAACCGCGAAGTTCTACTGTCTTAGTGAGAGAGATACCAGATATTCTGGTATCCGCCTTTTTGGGCTACTCTCTCGTAAGCTATTATTAGGCTCGGCCGTACTTTAGGCCCTTGATAGCTTTGCGGTCCATTTGCGTTAAGGGGCCAACACTGTTAGAATTTTTATAGCTTCGGCTATATCTTTTTGGTTAAGATTAGTTTAGCTTATTTCTTAGTTTCTTAAGTTGAAGCCCGAGTATCGGCTTTATTGTACAAATCCAAGATGGAGTTTTGTTAAACTTTAGTTCGAATAATAAAGGGTTATTTCACCCTTCTCACTTGTTGTTTTCTACCTCACGAACTTAAGAGATCTAGTTCTAAGATCTAGTTCTTACTAGTTCTTAAGATTTTTCACATTCATTTGTAACTTAAAAGTACACAGTGGAGAGTCCTACAAGCTTTTCTGCTAAGGTGTTTTTGCTGCATGTTTAAGTCTGACACATACTTTTCATTGATTTAATAGTTAAGTTTTCATAACAAAAACGAGCGTTATTTAAAATACGAGACATTTCTGTGCATTTGATCCAAATTTTTACTTCCGATAATATCATACAAAACATACATTTACCTGAATTTCGAAAATAATGTAATACAGTGTTTTAAAAATAAAGGCTGAACAATTAAAATATTCTTTGAGCGGTTAGGGAAAGTTAAAGAAATGAACAAAATATACATTCAAAATAAGTTGATTTTCGTCGCAACATAATTTATACAATTAGTAATATGTATTAGTATTATAGATAAACACAAAATATTGTGTGTGTGTGATTATGGCAAAGCCTCGGGGGCTATCTGCCTAAGAGGAGGGATGCCTTCGTGGAGGACTTTCTAAGGGAAACTGGCTCGTATACACGTTACACATGGGGAAAACCACGAAAACGCCCATGCAGCCAGCCCGTTCGCGGGATTCGAACCTCGGACCGAACTACCAGTGTTCAGCGACTTTACCGCTCGGCCGCTAGTGGGCACCACAAAGTATTGATTTTATTCCAAGGTATGTAACATATAGCATTGTCAACATATTTAATCAATTAAAATTGTTGCAAATGCTCACGAAAATGATGAATTTAATTTATTTCAAATCAAATGTCTTTTGAATTGCATCAGTTAAAGACGTAGGTCAGTCAGAAAGTTTGTTGCACTACTGTATAAATATGCTCCGTCTAAGACTATCTGGATGACACTTTGTGGTAACACTTCAGACATGTACCTTTATCGAGTGACGAAGCGGCTTCCCGGAGGCAAGTTTACTTTTTCTGATAATCAGTCGCAAACATGTCTCAACAGCTGCAAATAGCGTCCAAGTCGCATGAAGCGTATGGTGAAAATGCAATGTCACGTCAAGCTATCGCGAAATCGTGCAACATGTTTGAGAATGGACGTACAGATATTGACGACGCTTGATCGCGAGGGAAGACCATCAACTGAAACAAATTCGGAAATCGCCGCTCGCGTGAATGAATGCATTCTTGCAAACAGACGCATAACGATAGACGAAATCTCAAATAAACTGGATATTTCTCGTGGAAGTGTGCATAAAATTATTGCCGATCACCTTAAATTTCGTAAAGTTTGTGCTCGATGGGTGCCACGTCTATTGACGGAGGAACATAAAGGAAAGAGTTTTGAAAGTGCATTTGCATTTCTGCAACGTTACCAAACAGAAGGATATGAGTTTTTGGACAAAATTGTGAATGGAGATGAAACTTGGATTTACCACTTCTCACCTGAAACGAAACGCAGCTCGCTCGAGTGGAAACATTGCACTTCCCCGACATGAAGAAAGTGTAAACTGCAGTAAAGGTAATTATGACCTTTCCTGAAAGGTAATTATGACCTTTCCTGCTGCTTTCTAATATCACTGTTTTCCACAGAGAAGGCGTGGTGCATATAAATTTCATGCCGAAGGGTACCAGAATTCATGCCGAAGGGTACCAGAATTCATGCATCTTCTTATTGTGAAACACTGAAACGAGTGCGACCATCACTTACAAATCGACGGCCAGGTAAACTGGCGAACAGCATTGTGTTCCTGCATGACAATGCAAGACCACATGCAGCAAAACAAACGTGTGACCTTCTGAAAGAGTTTAGGTGGAAAGTGTGGAATCACCCTCCTTATAGCCCAGACCTTTCACCTCCTGACTTCCAAATGTTTGGTCCCATGAAACAAGAACTTTCAAAGCGACGGTACCATTCGGATGCCGAAGTGAAAGCTGCAGCCCAACAATGGTTATCGGACATTGG
The DNA here is from genome assembly GCF_044657685.1 of Stegodyphus dumicola. Lineage (NCBI taxonomy): Eukaryota > Metazoa > Arthropoda > Arachnida > Araneae > Eresidae > Stegodyphus > Stegodyphus dumicola. Next base: position 70,342,307 of record NC_140776.1, read on the forward strand.
AACGGGATTTCTTTGCATCGAAAAACTTGTACCACGCCTCGGCAAATGCTTAATTAACGAAGGTTATTACGTTGAAAAGTAGATTTTGAATGGAACTTTAAGATATAAATAAAGTTTCTTGTAAAATTTTGCTCCTGTTTTGTTTTCTTAGGCAGTGCAGTAATTTAACAGTGTTAAATTAGTATGATATATCGAATAATTATAACTGTTTGACTAACCCTTGTACGTTATTAAAAGAAGTGCGATGATTGAAGGTATATAATTCACTATGATACATATTTTATGCATACTGCATTATACAACATTAATCTTTTTAATTGGTTCAATTAATTTTAATTGATTTTTAATTAATAATTGAGAATTTTATAGATTACATATTAAATTTATTTCAAACGAGTTATTAAAATTCAAAATAAAAATTTAAATTATTAAGAACTGATTCTATTGTTTTCAAATCACTTAGTTTTTAAAAATGATGTAATTATAGATACTTGTTTGCAGGTTGAATGCGAACACTCTGAAAGCTGATTATTTTCTAAGATGTCTGTAAAATAAGCTCTTATGTTTCGTGCATTGGCAACATCTGACTGGTCGCATGGATGATAAATGGGAGAGTAAGATAATAAAACGGCGCAACAAATTAGAACTCTTCCACAAGCCTTTCTAATATCAATGTACTAACATTTAAATTTTTATATGAGTCACTTGAGATAGCTTACTCCATTTAGATAGCTCATCCTCATTCTCCTAGAATATTTTCAGAAACAAATTCGATACGTAATATGCGTAATTGGTCTTACAAAAAACTATCAAAATTGTACACTTAAATAATTTTCAAACATAGAAAGGAACGAGTTAGATGATTCATTAAATAAAAAAATTCGAAATTTATTAATGTTTCTAGAAATGGTAATTTAAAACTAGTGTTCATTAAATCCTTTCTAAGTAAGTGAAAGATTGCTTTCAGAAATCCAGTTTTAAAAAATTGACAGACTGCATTTAGTAATACTTGTACACTTCTTATAAAATTTTAAATTAGTATGATATATCGAATAATTATAAGTGTAAAGGATTTTAAAGCCGTGATCCCCATCAGAATTTCAAACAGCTTTAAATTGCTTTTAATAAAATAAATTCAACTTGAAGATAACTTATTCGAAAAAAGAGCTCTGATAGCTTTTAAGGAAATATACAACCCCTAGGAAAATTTTCGTACATTTTACTAAACGGTATTACGTAGTTAATACTGTCGCAATCTGCAGGCCTACCATGCTTTATTCATTTCTTAATTTTTGTCCTGTTGGCATGGTGGTATGGAAGCTGGCTGCCATAAGTTTTGAAAAGGGTTCAAATCCCGAAGAATATATGTATCTATACTATTTTTAAGTATATAGTGTTTTTCTGGTATGATATGAAATGCATTAGTTATGTATTTAAAAAAATATTCTGAAAAATCAATCACTACTGAGCCATAAAATATTTACAATAAAAATATTCTTGCAGCTGATACAAATTAAGAAGATTTTTAATTCCAAAAAATAACTCTGTCACCAAAAAACCTAGACTTTCATGCTAAAAGTCTGCTCATGCCATCATTACTTCTAATAAATGGAATGATCCATTTATAAAAAATAGATCACTTCATTTGTTATCATCTCTGAAAATGAAACAATATTTTATAAATACCTGAAAGGCATTTTAAGTATCTACATACAAGAATAAATAAAGTTGGATATTGCCTGTCCCTCTTGCTTAATAAAATTGCAGTATCTTTAAATACCAACTATATTTTGAACTAGACGGAATTACATAATTACGGCAAAAAGTATATCAATACTCATTACACATTATTAAGAATGCCTTCGGAAAGGATTCTGTACTTTAAATTAAATTTCTATTAATGTGTTTCTTAAATTGAAGTACACTTTACAAAAATCAAGAACGCTATATACAGCCAGGTCCGCCCAACATTGGCAAAATTAAGGCTTGCTACTAATGTTTCGCGGCTTTAATTATTCAACCATTGATGGTCCTTATACTTTGAAATTTATTTTTAGTGTTAGCAAACTTAACAGTAAAACCCTTAAAATAAAAATTCCAAGTTAAATTGAAAATAAAACTTACTTTTTAATATCCTGCACTTATATCCAACAAAAGATTATCGGGTCAGTTTCACTGACTTCTAAAGATTGGTAGCATTTTTTCGCAAAGCGTCTTTAGATCCCAAGTACTTGTTTGTGTAATGATTAACTTTAAATTGTTTTAAAACGATGAAAAACAAAGCCAACTAATTATCGAAACCATTTAGGCAAATGGGATTGGATAACGGAAAATGCAACGCACCCTGATTTGGAAAGCCATTTATTACAGTTTTTCCTTGTCTAGACTTTCTTCATAAGAAGCGTTTTCGATATTGCATAATTTTAACAATAACTTGTGTTTTTCCTTAAAAGGAAACTTAGAAACGTGGGGTTCTACGAACAAGTTAATCATTTCTGAGTTGTATAATGATCTTTGATTCTAAAAGAATATAATAAAGCAGGAGGGAGCAAAAAAAGAAACGTTGAAATCAATAACTTATTAACATTGGAAGATTTCAACGATAGATGCTATAAATTTGAGTTCACCGGAAGTGAAATAATTACTATAATATTCCACCTATAATGCATCTGACGCGGAACATTTTTAAGAAAAATGGTGAACTGATGCAGGAATCTGAAATAAATATCACAGTACGTTAAAAAAATCCCGATATTTTATTAAAATTTCTGTGTGACAAGAATGGAAAACATATCATTAAAAAATTTCGTTGGATCAGTTTGGTGCCGCCTGGATGCTGCGCCCGGGGACAGATGTTCCCCTTTGCCCCATCCTAGCTATGCCACTGATTAACAGAAAATATTATTCGCTATAACCTGGAAATCCTCACTTAAGGTAGAAATAAATGCATACTGGCACCTTCGTATATATACATAAAACAAACTGACACTTGAAGAAATAAGGCAAATTTTCACTTATAGGCTTCTCTAGGAATTCAGTCTAAGTCGGATATGTGACGGGTAGATCCTCATCCTGATTTCTGTTTGAGTCTGGTAACTAACTTGTCGTGTGGTGGCTTCTTTTGCTTCTGGACTCTCCCTTTTATTCTCGTCGACTTCCTTTCTCCTCCTTAATATTGAAGTGAAGCTGGGCTCTTCCATGGAAGCCTCTTTCCGGTAAGTGGTCTGCACCCTCTGGCTGCCGTTCATCTTTCTTTCTTTCCACCGACAGCGAGGCAGCCGGTCTACTGGGTAGTTAGCATATCGGCCAGGTAGCCCCGCTGACGGAAATAACTTGAACAAAATAACACACTTATAAATACATATTGTGCTCAAGACGACTGCTGGGGGCAGTGCAAACAAATGCTGGACGAAGACGATAGTGCATCATGGAAGAAGGGGGCATTGCTGGTGAGAAGAACAATTTCAGTTACATATTTACAGAGTTATGGATAGGTGGTTACAAATACTAAAAGTAATAAGAAATAAAATACTAGAAAGTGAAATAATACATAAAATAAAAAAGGCAAAACAGTGGAAACAATACATAAAATAAGGCAAAATACATAATTCAAGGTTCATAATTCAAGATTTACAGTTCAAGGAGATAAATATATACAGGGAATAAGAAAAGCCGAATAAGCTAACTTAAGATAAAATTAGTTCACTACAGGTACGAAGCATACAGGGGCTGTGCTGGTGACGAGGATGGTAGCTGAGAATTACTCCAGCCTGTCTGAGATTTTGAGTGCAATGTTTATACAATCGCATATGCGTTTCAATGCATTGCGATTTTTTGAAGTAGCTTCGGACCATGCATGGATGTGGTTTGCTACTGGTTGCCTAAGATGATATTTGGCGGTCTCTCTGCAAGCGAACAGATAGTGGTCCGGATCTCCTACCTTCCCGCATGAGCAATGCTCGTTTTCGCGTCGTCTGAAGCGATGCAGGTAAGTCATGAAGGGACCAAAAATCTGTAAACTCTTCTGCCGGCACAAAACTTGGTGAGTTGGTGCTCTTCCTCAAAGCGAAAAAAGACCCTAATGTATCAACGTCTTACCGGCCTATTTGCCTTCTTCCTGCCTTGGGTAAAGTGCTAGAGAGAGTCGTCCTTCAAAGACTTAAACACTATATCCTGTCTGGACAAAGCATAAATGACAAACAATACGGCTTCATTCCTGGCAGATCGGTAAATGGCAAACAATACGCGCTGCAGCACCTACGAAAATTAATAGCAAATAACAGAAGAAATAACCAACATTGTCTTATTATCTCTGTGGACATACAGGGCGCTTTCGACTCGTTGTAGTGGCCCGATGTACTGAAGAGATTACAGGACATGGGTTGTCCTAAGATTCTCTTTGACCTTATTTACAGCTACCTAAGTGATCGCAACTTACAAGCCACTACGGACGCAGGAGTGCACTCACGTTCCCTCAATAGAGGCTGTCCTCAAGGATCCTGTCTGGGTCCACTGCTCTGGAATCTTGTAGCGGACACAGCGCTGACTCTCTTTAACACAGATCCTCACACGGAAATACTGGCTTATGCTGATGACTTTTTGATGGTAACCAAAGGGCACAGCCGTAACGCATATGAAACTAGGGCGCAACAAGCAATGGACAAGATGGCCAAATGGGCCAATGACCATAAGTTAATTATTGCCAAATCAAAAACCCAAGGTATGCTTATTTGCCCAGGTAAGCGCCATCGAAGAACTCCATGCATCAACCTTCATGGAAAAAATATTAAAATAGTCAGAAACTTGAGGTACCTTGGAGTTATAATTGACGACACATTCACATGGATGCCACATTTAAAGGAGGTCAAGGCACGACTTCACAGGATATTTCATTCCATGCTCAGAACAGCAGCACCAACAGGGGGAGTTTCTTCGAGGATGCTTAAGACGTGGTACTCTGTAGTTGCTGAACGTATTGCACTGTATGGGGCCTCCATGTGGGGCATAACGATCACTACTAAAATGGAGAATCTGCTACGCTCAGCACAAAGACCATTCCTCCTAAGCATTACCCGTGGATATAAAACCTCGCCCACAAATGCTCTAAACGTGATTTCAGGACTACTGCCTCTGCATTTCTTAGTTCAGCGCGAGAGTGCAATAGTGCGAGTGCTCCGATTCAAAGAGACAATAATTTTATGGGATAGGACTTATGTTTATACTGACTATGAGAAAAGCATTCCTGAGCCACCTTGCCACCCGGCCGAATTCAACATCTCGATTAACTGCAGGTCACCAACGTGATTCAACGCCACTGCAATCTACACCGATGGTTCCAAAGAAGAATGTGGCACCGGTAGCGGATACTGTGTTCTACTTGAGAACCAGATCTTAAAGACCTGGGAAAGAAAGCTTAAGCACCACAACTCAGTTTTTCAGGCTGAACTAATTGCATTAAAAGCTGCACTTGTCTACGCACTGGAAAATAACTATTCCAGTATATATTCAGACTCAGCCTCTAGCCTCCAGGCAATCCAAGGCACATGTAAAAATCCACTCGTCAGGGCCATACAAAAATTCTTTCTAAGAACACCTAAATACTATAGGCCTGAACTCCAGTGGGAACCTGCCCACACTGGAATACTGGGCTGCCGTTCATCTGTATTTTTTTTGTTCGCTGGTTATTTTAGCTTTCTGTCGTATCGATTTATCTTTCGGCGGCCGTTTATAGTGTAGATCAATGGTCGCCAAACTTATGAAGCTTCTGAGCTACCACAAAACTGTATATAACAAAAAAAACTGAAACTGAATTGTACATGAGAAAGAAACTGAAGTACAATTAGTGTTAAATAACAAAAGTAATAACAGATTTTTTTTATCATACGTATTAACTTTAGTGAGAAGGATGGAATTTTTTTTGTCATCGAAAAATTTATTCATTTTGCGAGGAATTCATTTGCTAGGAAGTGGCTGCATTCGAATACAGTTGTTCATTCTATATCAGTGAATGGTTCAAGTGTTCATGGGTGATGTCTGAAGAAAAGCAAAATTCTGCAGCCAAATCGGATCTTCTAGTTCCCGGAACGATTCGCCTCGTTCAAAAATTCTACTAACGCAGCAAGCAACTCTTGAAAACGTTATAAAATTCTGCCTCTACTCAATCAACGAAATTCCGTATGTAGCACTAAATCACCATACCGACAGTCCAGTTCATCAGTCAGTACTCCGAACAAATGTCTCTGAATTGCATGTGCTCTAACTTTGTTCGCTATTTTTATGACTGTTTTCATTAAATTTTTTATACTTAAAAACTTTCCAAACAGTGGCTCCTGATATATTACATAATGGTAAGACATAACTTTTGGAAAGCTGTTGTCCTTATGAAATATGATTATGAATCCATTCTCTCTGCCTACAATTGCAGGAGATCCATCAGTTGCTAAGTCCACCATTTTATTTATAGGAATATTTTCAGAGTTGATAAGATCGTTAACAATTAAAAATATCGCCTGTCCTGTAATGCGTTCTGTTAATGGTCTAATCTTCATAAGGTTCTCTCTTACTTCGAAATTATCAAAAACCATTCTTACAAAAACGGTCAGTTGAGTTGTATCAACTATATCAGTCGATTCGTCAAGCTGCAAGGAGAAAGAGCTGCAGCGATAAAAGTCAGATGTAAGTTGTGAGGTAACGTCAGAACTTATAACCTCTGTCATTTTCATTACTGTATTTGCAGAAAGCTGTACAGATTTAATAACAAACCTTATCTCAGTTTTATTTTTGAAACGATCAAATAATGCATCAGCAGCTGATTATTTCACCGTCTTCGTATGGCTCCTTATTCTGTGCAACAATATTTGAAACTCGGAATGACGCCTCAGCTGCTACTTTATTCTTGTTTAATAGTTTTAAAAACGTTTATTGTTCAGCATTAAGTTTAGATATTAACTGCCTTGCCTTTTCTTTTCTTAGGGCAGAATTCAGTGGAAAATCCATTTCGATCCCTAAATGAACGGTTTGGAAGTGACATTCGACATTCCCTTTCTTCCCAACTGATGTACCTGTATAGCACGGTGTAATGAATTTTAAAGAAATCTCGTCATTTTTGAACGAACAACCAACTTTATTAGTCAAAACTTACAGAATAGCTGAAAAGCATTTTTAAGCACGTGCATCGTCTGCGGTAATTTTTATTTCTTAGTGGAATTATGTTGGTAGCGTAGCAACGCAAATACGTTACAGTCTTAAATTCTTTCCCTCACAAGGAACTTTTCGAAGAAAAGGTTTTTTTTTTTTTTTTTTTTTTTTTTTTTTTTTTTAATACATTAATTATTTTCTTTTTACAAGAGAAAGATATTAAAACATATCTGTATCAAATAATATAATTAGATATCTGACCAAATGAATACAAGTGCTTTCAAAGAAGCATTATAAATAAACATCTAAAATGTAATATTACAAAAATTTAAACAATAAAGTTATAAACTTCCTAGAATGTATATTTTTAGTTGTGAGATGTTTGGATACAACTACTTAAACTGTCAGCATGTTGATGATACTTCCCCCTTTCTATGCGCAACATCGTAGTTAAAAGGTTGTAAGATCAAAGTCCATCGTAACAGTCTAGGATCTAATGAGGTCCCATCTAGGTAGAATTTTAACTTTTATATTGAAAAGGCAATGACAGCACACTCCCTTTCGATTGTACTGTACTTCTGTTCAGTAGGTGAAAAGTTTTTGCTAAGAAATATTATTGGATGTTCTTCGCCTTTAGCATTTATCTGTGATAACACAGCGCCAATACCAATATTCGAAACGTCCTACTGAACGATAAATGGTTGAGAAAAGTTTGGACTGTATAAGACTGGATTTTGTGTTAACCGTTTCTTGAGTTCATCAAAAGCGTTTTGGCAGTCATCAGTCCAATTTATGGTTGATTTGCAAAATTTTCCTTTTAACAAATCTGTCAGTGGTGCAGAAATCGCAGAAAATTCAGAAATATACCTTCGATAATACCTAGCAAGTCCTAAAAATGATCGGACTTGTGTTTTCGTCGTAGGTGTAGGGAAGTCCTTTATGGCTTGTATTTTTATTTCTGCTGGTCTGCTTTGACCTTGTCCTACTACATGACCTATATATTTGACAGTCGTATAAGCAAACTGACATATCGAAAGCTTAATATGCAGTTTAGCAATTTTCATAATCAAAATAACTTCTAAGTGTTTCAGATGTTTTTCCCAGGTTTGTGCGAATACTGCAACATCGTCAATATAGGGTACAGCAAATTCTTCACAGTTTCTTAATAATCCTGCCATCAAGCGGCTAAAATCATATGGTGCATTTTTTAGCCCGAAAGGTAAGCTTAAGGGTTTAAATATTCCAAAACTTGTCACAAAAGCATCGTAATGCTGTGCTCGTTTAGTTAGCGGGATCTGCTAGTAACCTCGATTAAGATCTAGAACAGTTATATATCTGGCAGATGACACTTTTTCTACTAAATGTTTAGTGTTTGGCAAGGGAAAATAGTGTGTCCTAGTTGCCTTGTTCAAGCGACAGTAATCAATGCTGCTTCTTTTCCAGGAACTTCAACCAGTATGAGTGGAGAGGTAAAATCGGATTTACCTGGTTCTATTAGTTTGAGTTTTACCATCTTTTCTACTCCCGTTTTTAAAATCTCGGTTTGTCTGGCAGACATCAGATAAGATTTTGCGCATATTGGTCTTTCTGCTTCTAATTTTATATCATGTTTGGTAAGGTCAGTGCATCCTGGTTCATTAGAGATAATACAGGAATACTTGTATATCAACTGCTTTAAATCTTTTCGTTGGTCTTCAGATAATAGTGAATTCAACTGGATGCCTTGCAAAACTTCAGACATTTCAGTATCTGCGCTATAATTTAGACTCGGTATTTTATCTTCATAGCCGTTTATCCTGTCTTCTAAATATAGCAAGTTTATATTTTCTGCTCACTGAAAATACGGTTTCAACAAATTAATGTGGTGCACCTGAGTTTTATTTTTCTCGGGAAACTCGGCTACACAATTTGTCTCTGATAATTGTTGAATTATTTTTTCCAGGACCTACCCATTTAATTGATAGTTTGTTTGGCTTCGTTGGAGCTACAAGTAGAACTAAGTCTTCTTCTTGTAATTAACGTTCTACGGCTTTGAGATCATACCAGAGATTTTGCCTTTCTTTGGCTTCTTCCATATGCTGGACAGCTATTTCTTGACATTTCCTCATTCAATTCATTAGTTCAAAAATATAGTCCACTACTGTATTTTCATCCTATTCTTTACCAGATAATTTTTCATACAATAGCGTGATTGGACTACTTAAGCTTCTGCCATGAACTAATTCTGCGGGCGTGAGTAGTGGTTCGAAGAGCAAATAAAGCGTGAGGTAATTTTATCCCAGTCTGAACCAGATTCTAGATATAGGATTCCAAGAATTCTTATTAAAGTTCTATGCATCCTCTCTACAGGATTGCTTTGCGGGTGGTAAACAGAACTTCGTACAACTTTAATTCCAAATTTTTCTAGGAAATTCGATGTCAGCGCACTCGTAAAAGATGTAAATATTTCTGTGCTAAATATGAAATATTTCTGTGATAACAGGGAAAATTTTCAAAGGTGCTTTGTTTTTGTCTTGCGGCTTTCCAATTCTTTGACATTTGTCACAAGTTTTAACAAATTCTTAACATTTTTGTAAAAATTTGGCCAATAAAAATTTTTGAAAAATGCATCTTTAGTGTTTGTTGTACCAAGATAGACTACTGTTTCTTCATGAGAAATAGTCATCAACTGTTACCGATATTTTTCAGGAACAACAATCAATAGTCTTTGTGTTCAATCACGATCTTCTCTTTTGAAAGAGAGCATTTAGCCTTTCAACATATACTTCGTACTTTTAGAAGATTTTATTTTAGCTTCTTTATAAACCGACTTCAATTCGACTCTCTCCTCCTGTTCTTGTATAAATATTTCTGGAGAGACTTTTATCAGATCTAATTCTGAACGTTCATATTTCACAGGAGGCAAACTTTCATTTTCAGTCAATGTGTCTTTGTCGTTAAGTTCAATTTCAGAATTTAACTCATTTTTTTTCCGTGTCTTTTAGTCGCCGCTGTTGAGCACGAGTTTGTATGGCATTTATCATATGAATTTGATCTTCTTCATCTAGTTTTGCTTCTTCAAATAATGCAGCGGTTTTGTTAAAGATACCTTCCTTGATCTAATGAATCTCTTAAGACTGCAGCTTTTGTTAGTGTATGACCAAGATCACATTCAAACTCTACCTCAGCCAAAGATTAAGCACACTGGATGTTCTTCCAGAGGTGTTCGTATCCACACGGTCTCGCCCGTATACGTGGAGGGCTGTGCATACTTTTGGTAAATTAAATCTAAAGTTGCACCGGTATCTCTAAGTATGGGCATTTTATAGCAATTTCTTTCCCTAGGCTGGTATTGTAAGGATCCTAAGTTTTACTAACGTTTATTTTATTTTAAAACTGTACTATCACTTCTTATTTTCTACTTCCGGCCAGAGGAGTTTTAGGAAGCAAGCCGCTTACCACTGCAGTTTTACGAGTTTTCACTCGGTTGCTGGTTGCCTTTAAGGCCAGAGGTTTAGCCCTCTTGATATTTGCAAACGTATTGTAGTTTCAGCAGCTCGGCGTACTACATACGTACCCTTTTTAAATAAAGGCCAGTCTTAGTGCTAGGTATTTGTATACTAATTCAAAGTTAGCTTTTAGTTAGAGTTTTAGATAGTAGTTTTATATTCTTACGTTCAGACCACAAGTGGTTGGTCTCTGTATTACAAAGTTCGGAAGTGCCTGTAAAGTATTAAAAATAAAGGATTTCGTATACCCTTCCTGCTTGTGTCGTCTGTTATACACAAATCTTGAACATAGCTTGAGTAAGCTACCTGTTCTTATTCAGGGCATACCATGTTTCCAAAGCAAATCAAGAGAAACACAAGTCCTGACAGTATATGAAGCCATATTATCCTTAAAACTATTTTTAGAAAATTCATTTGAGGGTACAATTTCATTGGATGCTACAGTTTCTAAATTCCTCTTGAGCTTATTACACCGAGGTCGAAGATGCGAGTAGGATCCGCATTCATAATAACGAGGTTGTCTCCGTTTCTCAAATTCCCTTTCATGAATTTTATTAGTACATTCTGTCCTAATTATAGGTTTAGAATTAAAATCTTTCCAGATTTTTTTAGGATTATGCCTATTATGATAACCACTTTGCATTTTCTTCACATTTTGATGACTTTCTTGTGTTCTTGAAGTTTCAAACCTTGTTTTCTAGGATTTTTAGCTCTGTTTAATACTGTCATATTCGTCTAATTTTTCTGCTAGCTCATATGGAGTTTTTAATTTCATCCATTGGTCGAGAAAATGATCCTTTACTTCCATGGGAACCCTATATTTAATTTGCTCGGTAACTATTAAATCTTTCAGATTTTCAAACATGTTAATTTCTAAATCCGTAATCCAAAAAATAACTATAAAGTTCATGAGCATCTCCAAGATATTTCAGGAGTCTTTTGATGTCGATAAAAGCACTGTTTCAGCTTTGCACTGTTAAGTTTATATCTTCTTAAGATTAGATTTTTCACATATTCGTACTTAGTCGCATCTTCAAATGGTTCTCTGGCTGACATATTGGAGATTTCGGTGGGTGAAACACCCAAAAGATAAGCCACCCAATCTTTCTTAGGAACCTGAGCCATTTCAGCTTTTCGCTCAAAATTTATCAAATATAGTCCCATTTCGTCCCTTTTTTCGTCAAACTTTGGAGTAATTTGTGACAACTAGATTTTGTTGCTCGATTTTACTATATTCGCTGTTGATTCTCTAGCTCGTATTACTTGATTTTCAATTTCAAGCCGCTTTATTTCCAATTTATATGGCCTTGCTTCTCGAGGCAGTCGTTCTTCTCTTGCTTCTTGAGCCAGGCATTCAGCAATAATTCGGTTTAGAATTAATTTAACTACTTCCTCATGGTAAAACCCCCTTTCAGTGATTAGTTTTTTTTTTTTTTTTTAATTTTTGAAACTTTACTAGTTAGCGGCCTTTCTTCACCTAATTCTTTGGCTAGTTCTATTAAATCTTGTTTTCTACCCTTGGCAAGAAATGGCATGTTTAGAAATAGAAAAATTCTTCGACAGCGTTTTCAAAATTAATGTTAAAAGGCTTTTAGTCAATACTCAAAAATGCAAATCAACGTGCTCTCCTTTCTTTTATTAGAAATTCATGTATGATACAACGGTTTTTTTTTTTTTTTTTTTTTTTTTTTTTTTTTAATCCTTAAAACACTTAATGCAATATGTGCTTTCCGATAAACAAAAATCGGCGAAGCTTGCTCTTTATAAATTATACTTGTATATCGTAAATAGTGAAGAATAAGTAGTAAATAGTAAAGTAAATAGAAAAGAATTCAAGCCTCTAAGTTGATTCACACAACAAAATTCTTGATTTGGGTCTCTAAAACAAGAGCTCAAAATTCGTAATAGAAATATTCTAATATCAACGTAATAAAGTTGCCACTCTAATACAAGAGCTCAAATTTCATATTAAAAGTTATTCTAATATTAACGTAATAAATTTGCTACTTTAACACAATAGCTCAAATTTTAAAAGAACATTAAATATTTTGACGCTTTGATCCAAAAGCTTAAATATAGAATATTGTTCTATTAGTCGAATTCAATAATAAGATGCAACATTTTCATGCAAAATGGCACAGTATTCATTAAAACTTATACTCACAAGTACTGTATTTTCTTTTGTTTTCAAATAACCATTGGTTTCATCAGTGTGCACTGGAAATCTCGCCATTTTTCAACGAACAACCAACTTTATTAGTCAAAATTTACAGAATAATCGAAAAATATTTTTATGCGCGAGCATCGTCAGCGGATATTCTTTGCGGATAATCGTCTGCGGTAATTTACATTTCTTAGTGGAATTATATTGGTAGCGTAGCAACGCAAAAATGTTACAACAGTTACAACAGTAAACACTCACATTTGTCCTTTAACTGGGTAAAGAAGTAATCGACTTCCCAATCTGAGTGAAAATGATAAGTTTTTTTTAATTATTATTTCTGTTTGAACACGCCATCATTAGAATAGACCTAGCTTAGCACTAATGCGTAAATCAAATTATCCAAGTTAGCAAATGTCTAATATACATATATAAAAAATATATAAGGTTATATAAAAATATAACCTGCACAATCCCACGCGTATACATTCAGCTATGAGATGAGGCTGACAATGACAATTTCTCGGGACAAACAAGTAGTTGTTGCCAACAGCGTCAGCTCAGTACAGTCAGCTCAGTACAGCCAACCGAAGCGCTAATGCGATGTACTAAAAATGTCCCCACGAGCTACTAGCAGTTCGCGATCGACGGTTTTGACGATCACTAGTGTAGATTTTGCCTTGACTGATCCGTCATTTTCTCATCACTGCAAGTTCCTTGTTGACCTTCTTCGTAGGGACTTTTTGCTTTTCGTGATCCTTCACCTTGCCGTTCTTTCTTACTCGAGTGGTCGCGATATTTCAGAAATCCTGAAACCTTTCCTTAAATCTTTGCATCTTTCTTGTAATTTCTTACTTCTTGCTCCCTTCCCCGAATCCTCCGTGACCTTTCTTTTTGAAGCATCATCCATCTTTGGCCTTTTTTTCCCTTTTTCAGTTCTGGAATCCTTCATTTTCACGAGCGGATATTGTGACATAGACGTCCCTTCTTGATCAAACGAATTTCTCAAAGGCCCTACCCCGATCAAGCCAGGCGATTCCTGCAATACCGATCTTAGTGATATTCAAAGTAATGTTTCAAATAACCATATATATTTTTAAATTCTAAGCTTACTTTCAATTCTGAAATAATACCAGTTATCCACTGTATATTTTCTTGCTGGATGAATTATCATCTTGCCCAAGAGTAAAGCAGGAAAGGTCAAGTGGAAAAAGCTTATTCAATAAGGGAGACCAGGGCTACCAGCACCAACAAAGGGAAGCTAGCAAAAAAACAAGAAATCCATCTGACAGACAAGCTTCCAATAAACTACATGATACTGTCAGGTCTCTTATCAATAAACAAATACAATTCAGCTATACAAATTATATTAATTCCCTTATTGCCGGTGAAAGTTCTAACTGGCGAATTATGGCAAGCCTGGTGAAAAGCTACCTAACTATTCCGCCCTTAAACAGTGTAAGAACAACATAATTCAATCATTTTCAACGCAAAAAATGCCCAGTTTACCAACATATTAAAATAAAAACTTACTGAGACGTGTTTCTGATTCCATTTTAAATCCATTTTACAATTCGTTTTGGAAAAAAAAAAGAGTCCTTTATTCTATGTGTAAGTGCAGATGCCACACACACACACACGAAAAAAAAAATCGTCCAAAAGGATACGGGAACAGTCGAAATTGGTATTTCCTTTGAATTATGATAGCCGAAAATTTTCGTGATTACGATACTTCCTTTACTTTACACAAAAAAGCAAAAAAAAGCTTTTAATCAATTCGTAAGGCACACATACATCGACCAGTCACTATTATGCTCGGCTATTCGCAGCAAATTTTCATATTCAAGTATAAGGAATTTTCTCGTTTTAAAACGGGGGAGCTGTTTTCTAGACGTGTGGGATTCCCCAGGTGAAACCATGAATAAAGAAATGAGCCGGAGAATCGCTAACACCAGGAATCCGGCTGATTCTCCAGCACGGCTGCTGCAACCAAACACAGTCCCAACAGGACCATCGCCAATCGAAATGTGGGACTGTTGAATTTGCATTGCTTAAAGTGGAAGAGAAAGCTAGTTCTAATTTTCTTTCTTTAATTTGTATTGCTTTTCAAGTTACTTCCTTGATTATCACAAAAAAGGGGGGAAAGAAGGGGGAAATCACCTAAGTTTCGCGGAATCTTTAAGCAACATCCACAGAACCCTGAGTCCCTTGGAATATAGTTTAAGAAATGTTGGATCAGATGACATGCTGCTGCCATCTAGCGGGCATTAATGATATCATTTTAAAACTGTAAATTTAAAACTTAAAAAAAAAAAGGAAATTAAGTTTTATACTACATTATTTAATGAAATAAAAGTTTTATTTATAGAGTATATTTATGAGTATGAATTCTATAAACAGTACATCTATACTTTAAGATTCTATATTATTTATCAGTTCTTTAAAAATGTAGTTTATCGA